>NC_089767.1:40329508-40562008 GCF_040412425.1 Macrobrachium rosenbergii | reverse complement strand
TAAAAAATGTAAAACTGAAGAACAGAAGTCAGTAACACATTTTAAGCATCAATTACATCAACAGCCTCATAAACGAGTTTCTTTACCTTTTTCTGAAAGAAGTCTGTGACTCTGAGACCATAAATATCTCTTGAGTAAAGTTTCCGGGGATGTTAATTTGAAATGCTGAAGATGCTATCTTTTTGTAAAAGTAATTCATAATTCAGAAGTCCAATGACAGAAAACTATAAAGTTCGGTGCATAAATAAGAATATCACTACCTGCAACCTGCAAATTTACATCACTACCTGCAACCTGTGAATTCAGATCACTACCTACAACCTATAAATTCAGATCACTACCTACAACCTATAAATTCAGATCACTACCTATAACCTATAAATTCAGATCACTACCCACAACCTATAAATTCAAACGTTTGTCGCATATAGGTAAAGCCTTGAATTACGCACATACAAGAAATCTGCATATCATCCTCATCATTATTTACACAAGTAAAAAATGCTTCGAAGTTTCTTCGGCGCAATCGAGTTTTCTGTACAGCCGCTACAGCGTACAATCAAGGCCACCGAAAACAGATCTATCTTTCGGTGGACTCGGTATAATGCTGTACGAGCCGCATCCCACGAAACCTTAATCACGACCCGGTAGTGGCATGGCCTACATCGTTGCCAGAAGCACGATGATGGCTAACTTTAACCTTAAATAAAATAAAAACTATTGGGGCTGGAAGGCTGCAATTTGGTACGTTTGATGATTGGAGGGTGGATGATCAACGTACCAATTTGCAGCCCTCTGGCCTCAGTAGTTTTTATGATACGGGGGCGGACAGAAAAAAGTGCGGACGGACAGAGTCAAAGCCGACACAATAGTTTCCTTTTCTTCTTCGCTTATCACTTTCATCTCGATCAACTGCTACATTTTCTTATGTATTCATATAAGTGTGATTTCCTTTGACATTTTTCCTGTTCCTTTATTTTCAGAGGCCTGTTACGACCTCCTGAGACCCAGCAATGCAACTCTGTTCAAAGCCATTCAAGATCTCGCCGCTAATCAAACCCTGTTCAACCTGTCTCTCCAAGAGTAAGTATTCTTATGTCTGTTTGCATTACACACAGAAAAACATACACACACTATACATATATATACACATACACTTTATACATATATACATATACATACATACTTGTATGTATATGTACATGCACACACCACACAGTAAATAAGTCAAGAGACATCTGTCAACATCTGTAGATATATATATATATATATATATATATATATATATATATATATATATATATATATATATATATATATATATATATATATATATTGTTACATGCATACATAAACATCATAAGTAAATATCTATAAATACCATAAATAAATATCTATCTTTTTTTTCTGTTCTAGCATGCCAATGCATAAGGCCATCATGAGCGTCATTGACACTATTATCCTGAGAAATGCAACAGTGGTAAGTTATGCCTACGCTTCTTGATTAGACGAACGACGTCTCTTGTAACAAAATTACAGTCACTGAGGTCTAACACTTCTTATTTCTGATTGAAGTTCGACTCTTCCTTCCCAGAATGAAAAGAGCTGGTGTTATACATATTATATGCATGATTGCTTAGTTTCATCAAGTCTTACCAGCAGTGTTGACTGCAGTCATTAACGTAAAGAATGCATCCATATGCTGCAGGTGCATCTATGCACGATTGCTTATTGTTGTCTTACCAGCTGTGTTCACTGCTGTTATCAACCTACAGAATTTATCGATTTACTTTGGTTGCTCCTCGTAAAGGCGTCGAATTGTTTTCTAAGCCCACCTAAGATCCCAATCACTTCTTTGTACACTGGAAACAAATAAAAAAAATACCCTTTTATAAATGTTACGTGACTGGTATTCAATGCAATTTCGTATTCTCAATGGTATCGTTGAATCAAAGACAACGAAATCATTTTAAATTTAAAATTATCATGGCCAGAGCTCCAAAGACTCGATATTCTTAAGAGAATCATTATTAAACATGCTGTGAACACAAAGCTTAAAAAATATGCTTGCTACTAAGAAAATATTCTATAAAATACCGCCATGCTTAGAGGGTATCAGTACAATAAGATGGACAAATGGGAATGCCTACTGTCTAGCAGAGAATCAAGGCTTGAAGTTTATCCATCTTTAGTTTCTAAATAATAATGAATATAGATTTTTGGTTTTAATAATAATTTAAGACAGTATCATCGACGGAGAGCATTATGATGCAGAAATGGATTTTCAACTGAAAGATCACCCTCCTATTCAGTTACTACTTCTTCTTCTTCTTCTTCTTCTTCCGACCTTCTTAATCCCACTGCATAGCAGGGTCGGCCGCTCGAGTCAACTTTCTCCATCTATTTCTATCCCTTGCATCTGCTTCCCCCAGTCCCACCTCACCCATATCCGGCCCCCCCCTCCTACTCACAAAATACAAAACGAGGCACAGAGACGCGATGAACAGTTACCTTAGCTATACTCAATGTACTTAAAAGTCACTGAATTTCTTTTCAGATCGGAGCTAACAACCTGATAGACCAGACCCAAGCCACCACCTACCTGACGAACCTTCTCAACGAAAAGTTCCCAACCAACCAGACACTGAAGGACACCGTCCTCGGCCGAGTTGCTGCTTGCGTGACGGACGCCAACGCACAGACGTCAGTCTTCAAAAGGGTCAGTATTGAACGCTGGAAGAAGTGTGACATAAAACGAGAGACACGCAGAAACTTAGTAGAGGATAAACAGTTCTTGTTAGTCATGCGAAAACTCCTGCAAACAGAACAGGCCAATTCGTAGAAATCAAAAATTGTATTTCATAACAGCAATTCAAAATTTATATATATATATATATATAAAATGATAATAAATATAATAATAATAATAATAATAATAATAATAATAATAATAATTTGCATTTTCATTATTTCCAGGCCTGCACCTTCCGCAAATGCATCTGCGAAGGTAGTCGCGACAGGATGGACTCTTCAGAAGGTTAAGGAATCTGGACAAGACTGGATGTTCTTCATACCAACAACACTGGCTTCACTAAATACAACTTGTACTCTCAAGGAAATGGAACGTTTAGTATTTTCAAAATTTGGCTGCACGACAGATTTGCAAAAATTAAACTGAAGCATTAGTAGGAGGCTTTTCTTATCCCCGGCTTCGCAAAATGTCTGTTTATGTGTGTATGTGAGTGTGTGTGTGTGTGTGTATATGTGTATATATATATATATATATATATATATATATATATATATATATATATATATATATATATATATATATATATATATATATTTATATATTATATATAAAATATATATATGCATATATATATTTTTATATATAAATATATATATGTATAAATATATACATACATATAAATATGCATTTCCAAAAATTGTAGAAATGCTGCTGAAGTAATCCGCATCATCAACATGGAGCGGTAGATGTTCCGAAGGAACAACAAATGCAACTTGCATACAGAAATGTATTGCAAGAAAAAAAAGAAAAAGACAGAACACGCTTCACGGAAGCAAGAGATTGACAGCCAATGTCTAGAACACAGTACCTACAAAGCAGTGTATTCCGGTTTGATGAAAAACAGCACAAACTACAGCAGGTTTGCTGTGATGCAGCGTCTCCTGAACTTGCGCGAGACTAGACTGGAAAAATGCAAAAAAATCTTAAATGTGGTCTTCACAACAGAGCCAATGTCATATTTGCAAAACCTTTAATTTTCGCATCAAGAGAGAATCGTAATCAAGGCGTGTGATTACTTCTAATCACTTACATACATATATATATATATATATATATATATATATATATATATATATATATATATATATATATATATATATATATATATATATGTATAGTAGATTTCTACACACACACACACATATATATATATATATATATATATATATATATATATATATATATATATATAAAATATATATTATCATTATCATTACCTAGTGAAAACATGGATGGTTCAGCCACACTGGAAATTATTTTGCAAACTGGGAAATCAGAGGCAACATATATGGCGTGAAGGCGTCCATAAATTAGAAGTATTAACTGCTGTTGTGCTGAACTTGACGGAAGATCACGAAACAAACCCGTATCAAATATAGGAAATAAGACTTGAAACGTCATGTGGCCAAGCACAATACCAAGCAGAGACCTACAAGAGTTCAAGGTGAAAGAGGGCAAAGGTAGATACGCATGCGTTTTTTTTTTTTTTTTGTGCCAAGTCCGGCACAAAAGAACTCGTCATTTTCTACCGACGCTTGTCACATACACGAAGACGTTCTGTCAACTGAAGCACTGTACCAAGACGACACTGGCGAAATACCCGACTTCGGGATCGATTCCTTAGAAACATGCATTTCATCCTAAGCTTCTGGGATCTGGGGAAACGAAGACAACACCTCATTTTGACTGAAAGGAAGACGCCAGGTGACCTTCGCCGTCCCTGAAACTGAGCCGAGGGGCACGACCGCAACCAGCTGAAACAGGCGAATGAACTCCGCCTTGTAGTATGCCCGCCCGATCGAAACGGGGCCTAAATTATTGCGGTATTCTGATTATATCTTTGCCTTGCAGGACCCGAGGGAAGGACGACGATGATGATGCTGCTGCTGCTGCTGCTGCAAGCGTCCACATCTGAAGTATAAAAACTCCACGGTGGAGCTTGAGGAAGGCACTCCTTCATCTGCTTCCACAGAGAGAGGACGTCTGCTTGGAAAACACTTCAGGTCTCCTAATAGTGTAGGTATCAATTTCATTGAGTTTACTTCACAGGGAAAAGTTCAGGGAGCCAAAACCCTTTTAATCCTGATTGTCTTGAGTATAAGACCAATACATTAACCACTGATAATCAACTCACGTATTTTTTCTGCATTGGACCTTTCCTCGAGACAAGTTATCGTTATGCTCTTTCTAAGTTAACACATTTCACAACTTTCAGGAGATTCTTTCCGCTTGAAATGTCACCTGTGTTTAGTTTGAGTCCCTTACAGCGGTAGTCTTTTTCACTGTGTCTTCCTCTATGTGGCAAAATACACAGCCATTTGTGAAATGTCACTTTGTGTTCTTTTATTCGTTGTTTTCACAAAGACCACATAATTCAGTTTTCACCTTATCTCTTCTAAGCGTTTTGTACGGAACGGCGCAGTGACGCTGTGTATTTAACTTCGTCCCATAACTTTAAATCCTTTCCCCATGACAAGAGAGGTCGAGAATTATCTGGAGTTCAGAATAATCGATAACAGTAACAACACTATGCAAATGAACTTATAGCCTAATCAGCAACAACTATTCCCACTGAATCCTTCTACCTGGACACACCAATCTTCAAATTCGTTTCGTTTGCATCAGGGGCGTCCAACCCCCCATCATGCCCGTGGGTCAAAAGTGGCCTGCCAGTGAAAAATAAGTTAAAGTATATTTCTCTTTTTTATATTATCATAAAAATTAGATTTGCCCATTATCCTGAATAAAAGATATATTCCTTGCAAAATCAGTAACTACAAAGAAAAGTCTCACTGGAGTCTGTTGTATGTTACATCATTATATATATATATATATATATATATATATATATATATATATATATATATATATATATATATATATATATATATATATCTATATAATATATATATATATGTATATGTATATATATGTATATATATATATATATATATATATACATATATACATAACAGGTGGCCCATATGACTTCTTGTTTTTCTCAAGAGTGGCCCTCAGGCTATAAACATCGAGGACTGCCCTGGTTTACATTAATCTCTATCAGTCTTTTTTGCATCTAAATATATACGGACGAAGAAATAGATTCGATCCTTTAATTTCTCTAATACTTCATTATCCTCTTACCATTCTCTTAAGGCAACCGCATCGGCTGCAAAGCCAATTGCTCCGTACGGCAAGTTTCTGTTTTCCAAAATCATCCAGTGCAACTCTTTCAGAAGCTAACTATTATTATTATTATTATTATTAGGGAGGAGACCTTCTCTGCGGGCAGTACCGTTGAATATTATAGCTGTTTCTACGACATTTTATTTATATAGAGTCTTCTCTATTCGTCTTACAATCTTTTTTCTTCAGTATGTATACCAGCCGTGGAAACATCTACAATTTTCAACGATATTATTATTATTATTATTATTATTATTATTATTATTATTATTATTATTATTATGATAGCTGTTCCCTTGGTATTTTATTTATATTTTGTCTTCTCTATTCGTCTTGCAATCTTTTTTCTTGAGCATGTATACCAGCTACATGTTGAGGAAAACGAGATTGCAAGACGAATAGAGAACACTCTTTATAAATTAAATGCCGTGGAAACAGCTATCATTTTAAAAGTTATTTTTTTTTTTGACAAATACCTTAATATTTTTCGGATATTCTTTTCAAATAACTACTTGATTTTGTCCTCTGCTTTTCCACAGGCAAGAACGATGAAGTCCCTACTGCTCTTCGGCGCCCTGGGCGTTGCGATGGTATCAGCACAAGGTATCGTCTCATTATTCATGGTCCATATATTTTACACGTAGATAGATAGATAAATAGATAGATAGATGGATAGATTTACTGACCGCAGAAGTACAGTGATTCCATGATGACAAAAGATTCAAAATTACAATATTTTCATATCTGACAAAAGGTAATTTTTTGGTCCAATTACGAAAATGCCAGACAAAACGATTACTTTGTAAATCTGGGACGCACAAGATATATTCAGCACCGCGGTCTCTTCCGTCACTTCCAAAATCGTGAATGATGTCCCAGTGCAGAGAACTTCCACAACCCTTCACTTCACACATTTATTCTCATCCTTCTTCTCTCACTTATTCTCAACCTTCTTCTCTCGCTTATTCTCAATCTTCTTCTCTCACTTATTCTCAGCCTTTTTCTCTCGCTTATGCTCAACCTTCTTCTTTCACTTATTCTCAATCTTCTTCTTATTCTCATCCTTCTTCTCTCGTTTATTCTCAATCTTCTTCTCCCACTTATTCTCAAACTTCTTCTCAATCTTCTTCTCTCACTTATTCTCAACCTATTCTCAACCTTCTTCTCTCGCTTATTCTCAACCTTCTCTCGCTTATTCTCAACCCTCTTCCCTCGCTTATTCTCAAACTTCTTCTCTCATTCTCAACCTTCTTATTTGGCTTATTCTCAACCTTTCCAGTTTCTCACCACTGTCCTAATTTCTCACTGCATCAGCTGTGGACGTCAGCTATTCTGCTCTCCACTCACAACCATACCATCCATCTCTGAATTACTCTCTCTTTCGGGACTATTCATAGGAATTTTCAAAAGATGAGAAACCCGAAGTTTTAACAAGTTTGATTTATATTTGTTAATTGTGTGTGTGTGCGGTTACGCTGTTTCAACTGCAACGAACTTAAATACAACATTTCTAAAGGTCCAGGACCCCAACCACCCCCACCACCCCCACCGTGCCCAAACACGGACTACAGCTGCAAATGCGAAAGGCTCATGGGACTCAAGCCCCCAAGAGGATTCCCACCACCTCCACCAAGAGGCGGAGCCCCACAACCAGGAGCCTCACCACCACCACCACCTCGAGTCCCTAAACCTCAACCTGGAGGATCAGTTTCAGGAAGACCACCTCCCCCAGACTCTCCCAAGGACCGGGAGCTGCGCGACAACATCAAGAAACAGTGCTTCAACGGCACCGAACCCAGCGGCCAAGGTAAGATTACTGAACGGTTTGCTCTGCTCTCAAGCAGTCTCAGGGCACTGAAGGTAGTTGAAGCAACAGGAAAAGCTTTAAAAAGAAAGTGCAGAGTGCCGAGTACTTTAGTGCATTTTTAATTCATCCTCGGGGCACACAGTACTTGGCAACCTGTCGTTTCAATGTCAGGTTTTCCCGTGGTATTCAGCTAATAAACAAAATCACGTGCATATTTTTGTCATTTCTTGGTGTGTGTGTGTGTATACACACAAACCACATCTATGCATGTATAATATATATCTATCTCCTCTTTCAGAGCCAGTACTGACCGACGCCCAGAAGAACTGCATCTTCAATCTGTTCATGACCAGCAAAGGCGTGGTAAGCATTCAGTTCCAACAGTTACGCCACACCAATTCTCTCTGAATAATAAGCATGCGGCTTGCTGTCAGGATTTTCAAGAGATTATTGATAGAGTGGGTACTATAGTTTCCACATAGATTTTCTTTGGTAGCTGCAAAAATCTCCAGCCTCGTTTCTACCAGAATTCAGTCGTCTGTAGGTCTGGTGCCTCTGTGGGCCTCTTCTGTATAATCTGAATGCAGAAGAATAATTAAACATCTGTCTATCTACCTATCTATCTAATTTGTTCTTGTACAAAGAACTAGCTAACTTCGACTGCCACGGTGGGACATGCAACTTAAAAGGACGTTCCACATATTTTGGAACATACAACATAAAATGGCTTTCAACATATTTTGGAATATCCAGCATAAACGTGAAAATTACACCTTTGGGACATGCAACATAAAAAGGGCGTTTCACATATTTGGGACACGCAGCATAAAAGGACGCTTCAAGTACTTTTGGACATGACACAAAAAGAGGGTTTAATATTTTTGAGAAAATCAGAGGTCAATCTCGGTAGACCCAGCCTCATATCCATTCTACGAATGCTTTCTACCGAACTGCAAACGCCTATGACACATTGCATAAGAAAGGAGGTTCCTTGAAACTAATCTAATATACAAATATATATAAGTATAATCTTCATATCAAATCTTCATACCAAGAAGATGAGATTTGTCAATACAGTCCACAGGAGGAAAGAGAATAAAACACTCTGATAGGCCGATAATTTCGCCTTCCACCAGGCCTCTTCAAGTGCTTTATTACAACTGTTGTGATAAAGGTCCTGAGGAGGCCTGGTTTCAGGCGAAATTATCGAGCTGTTAGAGCGTTTGATTCTCTTTTCTCCTGTGGACTGTACTGACATATATATATAATATATATATATATATATATATATATATATATATATATGTGTGTGTTTCTTCAAATGTCCTACGTATCACACAAAACCAGAACCTGTCCTTTCACAACGTATTCTCCTTCCCCTCCTAATCCTGGTCTTCACATATACCACAACAGATCGTTGGCGGCGTGATCAACCAACAAAACGCCATCAGCTTCATGACGTCATCGGTGGAGGAACAAGCTGCCCTCCTTGGCCTGAGTTCTACTGCAGTAACAGCGGTGAAGGCTAAACTAAGCGAAGGCGTGCAAGCATGCTACACTACTTACAGCACCAAGGTAATGCATTATTATCATTATTACGAGCTTATTCGCGCTGGAACTCGGCGCTGCTCTCTCCCCCACCACCCGGGGCGGACAAACGGGTTTGCAGGAGGAGGGTGGATGTCTCCCCATACCCTCCCGTTCCCCTACTTACCCGACCCCCACCCGGGGCGGTTAAATGGGTTTGCAGGAGGAGGGTGGATGTCTCCCCTACCATCCCGTTCCCCTACGTACCCCGCCCCCACCCGGGGCGGACAAACCGGTTTGCAAGGGGTGGGTGGTTGTGTCATGTCTCCCCTAATGTCACCCGGGGGAGGACAAACAAGATCAGGGCCACTCAGATTTTATTATTATTATTATTATTATTATTATTATTATTATTTACATGTAGTAGACCCTCTTTCAAACATGCAGTGCTGAGTATTATTGCTGCATCAGCTGCATTCAATTTATATTTATATAGAGTTTTCTCTATCTTTCTAGTAACGCTGAAAAATCAGTTATTAGAAAGATACAGAAAACTCTATATAAAATGAATGCAGCTGATTCATCAATACCATTCAACACTATTTATTATTATTATTATTATTATTATTATTATTATTATTATTATTATTATTATTATTATTATTATTATTATTATCATATATTACTGACCAACTTCAAACATAACTTTCTATTATCACAGACCAACAATCCAGTGAACCGCTTTTTTTATGCAGTTCATACTAGATTAGTGTATAGGTGATTTATCTAGAATCCTTTAAATCTAGCTTTAAATGTCTGTGTGCGTGGGTATAAGTAAACAGTTTTGTTTGAGAAGTGCACGTAACCCGGTGCGCGCACGAGCGCTTTGCTATCTTAAAAGATGTTTATCTAATGTAAATTCACAGTTTTATTTAAAAGCAAGGGTATTAAGTTAACTTCTGTTCATCAGAAAAATTCTTGAAGGGTTTTCCATCTAGAATTACATTCAGAAAGATTTTACACTCAAGAACTTTACGTTAAACTGTGACAGTGATTAGTGTGTATACATGTATAAACATCGAAGACATCCAAACATATTTTAGTGGAGGTATGATGCGAACACTGTTTCTATGCTTATAGAACTGTGACACCTAGAAAAAATAAATTTTTTTTTCTATTATTATTATTACCAGTAGTATTTCATTCCTCCAAAGTATATTTTTAATTTATTTGCGATCAAATCATGTTCAGTCCTCCCACAACCTCAAGTTTATCTTCTATCTCATATACGACTGAACTGATTGAGAATCTCATTCTCCTTCGATCTCAGTCTCGCTAATGCTTATGCTACCATTTTCAATTACTGACTGCCTGCCTCACTCTCTCTCTCCCCGCCTTAGGATCAGATCCCAGACTTCCGCGCCTTGCGTGAAAGACAAGTGCCAGGCTGCTCTCGCAGAACAGGCGTAAGGAACCGCCCATCCCCACAGAGGGCGGAAAAGAAGCAGCGGCACTGCCAGGTCGAAGTAGCAAAGAATCGTCTGCTCCAGCTGAACTGCAATTATCGGACGCGAGGAAACTGGAAATGGATCAGTTTTCTTACTGTCAGATAAAGTGCGTGAGGAATTTTGTTTCCTGAACTTTGACAGATTGAAGTAAAATGCATGTCTGGTTTACAAGTTCTAAAAATGTTCTGCCAAACTTGTTGTTGTTGTAGCCTTGAATGATTTTTTTTATAGTTAATGATGAAATAAAAATATGTACATTATGATCTGGCCAAAAGGATGTAAATTTGTACTGGCATACTGCACTAAGCTTACTGGAATTTATGAATTTACTTCAGATTATAATTCCTGTTATGTGTCATAAAGTGTGAAAAGAATCACAGGTAACATGCTGGTATGCATAATACGGTACCACAGTAAATACAGTCTTCATATACATAATCTTAGTATAAAATAAGAACTACAGGTAGTTTTAGGTTGCAGGTGTCCTGTTTCAACCCATTCAACTCACGTAATGACTTTTGTGCCATGGTAATATATCACAAGAAAAAAAAGAGGAAGACTATTGCAAATTCCATTCTGCAAGCATAACGACACAGAGATATTAAAGTAATAATGATTCAAGGACACTAAGAAAATGCAAAATTTGTGATTTCTCAGAAGGAGTACAGGCACTGGGCAACAACAACGACAGCAGCAATAATAATAAGGATAATAAAAGGGAAAAGGCCAATAGAAAAGAACAAAGGGCAACACACACCCATGTTTAAACACACACGTGACCTAAAGGGGGAATTCAGGATAAAACCACACACTCATGCGAGCAAATAAAAGCTCCTCTTTTCAGTCTCTTTAAAAGGGAGAGAGAGAGAGAGAGAGAGAGAGAGAGAGTAGAGAGAGAGAGAGAGAGAGAGAGAGAGAGAGAGAGAGAGAGAGAACAAGCTGTCTTACATACATACACACACACATACACACACACACATATATATATATATATATTATATATATATATATATATATATATATATATATATGAATGTCGTTTCTATGAGAGGGAGAGAGAGAGAGAGAGAGAGAGAAAGAGGGACATTAAAATCCCAAATGCGCTCCTTCCCGACTGGCAACAAATTAAGACAGTCATTATTGGCCACAACGGAATTCCAGGTACCATACTGGCTGGATTTTCCAGACAAGGTTAGGTTCATGTTGACCAAGGGGGTGGAGACTCCCTGAGAGAGAAAAGGCAGGATGGAAATGGAGTGGAGAGGAAACACACACACTCCATAATTCAATAAAGGCACTGAGAATTAAAGGCTAAGCACAAATAACACATACACACACACATATAAATGTATAATATATATGTATGCATATATTATACATAAATGTGTATGGACTCGTTTGTATATATACTTACAAACACATATGTATAATCATAGATATAATATATATATATATATTATATAGAGAGAGATATATATATATATATATATATATATATATATATATATATATATATATATATACATTTATATGTGCATTTGAGGAAAGAGAATTCAGTAAAGTAAAACAAAAATTTAACGAATTAAAAATTCATGAAATGGGTCTGATACCCTGAAATATATGCTTAGGCATTAATTGTGCTTTTCACGGGGAAAATTCCACTTCATAAATGATACAACATTTGCGCGGTAATCTAATATAGGAACTTCTAAACACAAAAAAATCAGTATGGCACTCTGAAGTAACTTGATAATTGAAGAGTGAACAAAGCGATTATCCAACATAAGAATTTAATCACGGCCCGGTGGTGGCGTGACCTACATCGTTGCCAGAAGCAGGTTTGTGGCTAACTTTAACCTTAAATAAAATAAAAACTACTGAGGCTAGAGGGCTGCAATTTGGAACGTTTGATGATTGGAGGGTGGATGATCAACATACCAATTTGCAGCCCTCTGGCCTCAGTAGTTTTTATTATATGAGGAAGGTCAGAAAAAAGTGCGGACGGACAGACAAAGAAGGCTCAATCGTGTCCTTTTCTTCTTCACATATCACTTTCATCACGAACAACTACTACGTGTGATTTACTCTGACGTTTTTCCTATTCCTTTATTTTCAGATATCTGTTACGACCTCCTAAGACCCAGCAATGCAACTGTGTTCCAAGCCATTCAAGATCTCGCTGCTAATCAAACCCTGTTCAATCTGTCTCTCCATGAGTAAGAATTCTTATGTCTGTTTGTATTACATACAGACATATATACACATTATGCCTATATACATATACATACATACATGTATATATATATATATAAATATATATATATATATATATATATATATATATATATATATATATATATATATGTATATATAAATATATATATATATATATATATATATATATATATATATATATATATATATATATATATATATATATATATATATATATATATATATATATATATATATATATATATATATATATATATTTTTCCAACACATACATGTTTTTCCGACACATACATGCACACACACACACACACGCAACATAGTAAATAAGTCAAGTGATATCTGTCAATACCTATAGATCATATACATAATTTATATACATATGTGCTGATACGTGCGTAGACAAATATCATAAGTAAATATCTATAATATCATAAATAAATATCTATCTTTTTTTCTGTTCTAGCATGCCAGCGCACAAGGCCATCATGTGCGTCATTGACACCATTGTCCTGACAAATGCAACGGTGGTAAGTTATGCCTACGCTTCTCTTGTGATGGAATTACAGTCATTGAATTGAATATAGAATTTAGGCCAAATGCCAAGCACTGGGACCTATGAGGTCACTCAGCGTTGAAACGCAAATTGACAGTATAAGGTCTGAAAGGTGTAACAGGAGGAAAACCTCAAAGCAGTTGCACTATGAATCAATTGTTAGGAGAGGGTGGAAAGTAAGATGGAAGAAAGAGAATATGAAAGGAGGTACAGTAAAAGAAACGAAGGGGGTTGAAGCTAGCGGCCTTAGGAAGGTACGCTGCAAAGAACGTTAAATAATGCCTACAGTGCACCGCATGAGGTGCACTGACGGCACTAGCCCCCAACGGGTTTACAGTAACTGAGGTCTAACACTTCTTTTGATTGAAGTTCGACTCTCTTCCTCCCCAGAATGAGAAGAGCTGGTATTTTATATATATATATATATATATATATATATATATATATATATATATATATATATATATATATATATATATATATATATATATATATATTTATATATATACCAGCGGTTAGTTTTGTCATTTAAAGAATGCATCCATATTTTGCATCTATCACGATTCTTATTGCTGTCTTACCAGCTGTGTTCACTGCAGTTATTAACCTACAGAATTTATCGATTTACTTTTGTTGCTCTTCGTAAAGGCGTCGAACTGTTTTCTAAGCTCACCTAAGATTGCAACACCCTCCCTCCCTATTCAGTTACTTCTTCTTCTTTCGACCTTATTAATCCCACTGCATGGCAGGGTCGGCCGCTCGATTCAGCTTTCTCCATCTATTTCTATCCCTTTTATCCGCTTCACCCAGTCCCACCTCACCCATATCCCTCCTCAGTTACTCACAAAATACAAAACGAGGCACAAAGAAGCGATAAACAACTGCCTTAGTTATACTCAAAATACTTCAGTATCATTGAATTTCTTTTCAGCTCGGGGCTAACAACCTGATCGACCAGGCCCAAGCCACCACCTACCTGACGAACCTACTCAGCGAGAAGTTCCCGACCAACCAGGAACTGAAGGACACCGTCCTCGGCCGGGTTGCTACGTGCGTGACGGACGCCAACGCACAGACGTCAATCTACAAAAGGGTCAGTATTGAACACTGGAAGAAGTATGACATAAAACAAGAGACAGGAACTTAGTAGGGAATAAACAGTTCTTGTTAGTGATAAAAGAACGCCTGCAAACAAAACAGGCAAAATTTTAGAAAAAAAAATTTTTATTTCATAACAGCAATTCAAAGTTAATATATATATATATATATATATATATATATATATATATATATATATATATATATATATATATATATATATATATTCAATACCTACAACATACTCTTTAATTTCTCACCTTCCTTCCGAGGAAATTGAGAAGTTATTGTGGCTATCAAAAATACAAATATAAATACAAACTGATCCTCTCTCTACATATTATATATATATATATATATATATATATATATATATATATATATATATATATATATATATATATATATATATATATCTATATATATATATATATATCTATTTAATATATATCTATCTCAAATATCAAATATATTTATCATATATATATATAGTGTGTGTGTGTGTTTATGTACACTTGCCCAAACACCGTGCAAACACATAACACACGCAGGAACACCCGCCATCTTTGCCAATCCTCATACTCCTTTCACACTGACCACGACAACAGAAGAAGACACACTCCAAGCTCTTAAGATCCACAGACCTTGACACACTCCCTGTGATCACCTGGAACTTCTCAAAAGTTCCAGAGGCCCTGTATTCCGCACACCGATGAACTCTGTAACAGTCTCCCTGTGTAATTGGAACTTTTTCAAAAGTTCAAGAGAAGATGCAATGCACGACTACCCTAATGCTGTTCTCCTTGCATTTGAATACATTTTTATCTGTTTATTGATTTATTTTTTTCTCTATTTATTAAGTGAGATTTCTTCTCTCTGCATTTCCCTTTACCTTCTCTTACTTCCTAATGATCAAACCATATTCTTTGGAAGCTTCATTTTCCAAGTCAATAGCCCCTGTGGTGGGCTTGTTCCATATGAATAGGGTTCATCTTCTGAATAATAATAATAATAATAATAATAATAATAATAATAATAATAATAATAATAATAATAATAATAATAATAACCTATAAGCCTACAGAGTCCTGGATGACTTTAAAAAAGTATAATAATAATAATAATAATAATAATAATAATAATAATAATAATAATAATAATAATAATAATAATAATAATAATAATGAAAACAAACAATAATCTGCATTTTCATTATTTCCAGGCCGGCACCTTCCGCAGATGCATCTGCGGAGACAGCCACGACCACACGCACTCTTCAAAAGGTTAAGGAGTCTGGACAAGACTGGATCTTCTTCATGCCACAACACTGATTTCACTAAATACAACTTGTACTCTCAAGGAAATTTAACTTTAGTATTCAATTTGGCTGCACGACAGATTTGCAAAATTAAACTGAAGCATTAGTAGGAGGCTTTTTTTCTTATCTAAGTGTGTATATATATTGGCTTTGCTATATATGTGTATATATATATATATATTATATACATATACATTATATATCTATATATAACTTTTTTTTTTTTTTCTTCCGATACATTTCTGTATACAAGTTTATGATAGTGAAGAGTTGATGCTGAATGCAAATAAAAAGAAAAGTAGATGCTGAATGCAAATGAAAGGAGAGAAGCTTAAACTGTTGAGATGAACTGTTTGTCTAGTATATGCAGCTTCATATGAATTATCATGGTGATAAATGTGGACATAAGTAGTTGTGCTAAACAAGTTAATGTACATGAAAGGATGAAGAGTAATTTTGGTGGTTCAGTCATGTGGAATAAAGGGAAGATGATAGACTGTGAAAAAGAGTGTATAATTCAGGAGCATTATGGGAAAGGAGGAGAGGAAGACGTAAAAATAGTTGGACAGAGGAGGTGGAAAGAGGTATATATCAGAAAGAAGGGGTCTTCATATTCATGAAGTGTAAGAAGGCACGCAAAACAGAAACAAATGGCGGAGTGCGTATAAGGAGCTTCGATGGGATTCTGGTGAGACTTCTGTGTTGGTGTATAAAGCATCTACTAATATGAAATTTGTACTGTGCTCGGAGTTCATCCAAGAATCAGCACTTCCAACACGTACATAGCAGTGACCTGTGTGTGTGTGTGTTTGTATGTGTGTATTAATGGTTAATACACAGAACCAATCATTTAATATCAATGTTTCAAAAGTAAACTCAAAATAAATAAGGCAGCCAAATTTCAAAACGGGAACTAAAAGCCATTGTCACAGGCTGACTTCAAACAGATTTTGAAGAAGTTACCCATACAATAACACATAAGATTCGTTTTCTTTGTCTCGCCAGTACTATTATGAGAGCACGTTTTATTTTGCTCTGGTTAATATTACGAACTCTACGAATGTAAATGATGGTACCATACTTGGACTGAATAGTGAGCTATTATATACAGTATATATATATATATATATATATATATATATATATATATATATATATATATATATATATATATATATATATATATGAAATCAAGTCAGTGGATTCTGCTGCCACAGGAATATCAGAGACTTAGCATACTACAGCTTCGTCTCTCATAACATCAAAAAAATAATTCTAATTATATTTCCTAAGCTGAATGACTCAAAAGGACAATCATTTTCTTTCCAGGCCTTATCCTTCTACTCGTGTTTACTCGCCTCCTGCGAGGAAGCGCTCAAGGCTTAAACCTACTTGAGAACACTGATCGTGGGGTACAGCAACTCCCCTTGTGGAAGATGCCACGTCCCGGTCGAAGTGGAAGCAAAATTATGAAAATCCCTTCAACTCTTCTTTTGTTGTTCGTTGTGTTAAACTGAAGGTTCGCTTTTTTTATTTTTCGAGTTAATAGCTAGCAGTAATGTGTTTTAAACAAATTCAAAAGTAATAAAGATAATTGTTTGGAGTGATTATTTGCGACTTTCATTTATCAACCATGCACTCAGTGTCATAACTGCACACATACATACACAGACACACACACACACACACATATATATATATATATATATATATATATATATATATATATATATATATATATATATAATATATGTTACATATATCAGAATAAACATTCAAACAAATATGAAAGCAATATTGCAAATAACATGCTATTCTTCTAACCTGCTTCTCAGTCATTAAAACAAACGCAACTTATCATATGCTTAGGTAGGCCTGGCCTTCTGATAAGTTGCATTTAGAATTTAGGCCAAAGGCCAAGCACTGGGACCTGTGAGGTCATTGAGCGCTGGACTTCTGATAAGGAGCAAAGTCTGATAAGTAAGAAATACCCTTCAGCGTAGCCTACACTAAAACTTTCAAGACATCCCACAGATTATGGTGATTTCGGATAGTTCCTAACGTGAAAGTAATCTCTGCTTTACGCTTTATCAATTTGAGTTATTAACCCAAAAATGAATCCCGTCTGAAAAGGCAGCCTATCATAAAATCATCACAACAATGGAACTGGTAAGTACAGGAGGCCATTACGTGAGGTCTGACATGCTAGGGTGTTATTGTATATTTACTATTTACATCTGTAATTATACACACTTCAGCATAATTATCATACACCAAAATATCTAAATTGTATGCAATATTTTTTAATGGTAATATATTCTCAAAAGCAAATGTCCTCGTGTTCGCAAAAAAAAAAAAAAAAGTTTTCGAAAATGTGAAAGAAAAATTCAGGCTCCACTCAAATCTAAAAAAAAAAAATACGGTTAATAAGAAACTGGGCGAGTATAAAAAATCACAGTACACTGTAATTATTCAAATTATAATTCATCATTATTTAAGTAATAGGTTATCAAAAAAATTTTAACAATAAAACGAAAGGAAGCCGACTTAACAGAATCTGTCGCCAGGTAATGTCCAACGCTAAAAATACAAAAATACAGTGGAAAATATAAACCCTAAAATATATATATATCGCAGAATCATAACAATCGCCACTAATAATATTCTAAAGATACAAAAAAAATGAAGGGAGGGAAAAAAGAAAAACCTAAAATATAAATAGACAAGCTATTTGAGCAGAACATCGTGAGAATGTTTCTCAAATATCAGTAATACTTCACTGCCCCGCCGAACAATTCTAGCCATTGGCAGTGACGTCAAGATGAACGAACGCAATATCCTGTGGTTACGCGGAAGCCTGTGATTTACAAGGCTAGTTGTCCTTCCACCAACTATCCCACTGGTTGACAAGGACAGAGAGAGAGAGAGAGAGAGAGAGAGAGAGAGAGAGGGTGGGGAGGGTGGAGGTAAAGGAAAATTTTAGACACGAGGAGATGGAATGATTTCGGTCGAGAGAAGAGAAGAGAAGAGAAGAGAAAAGAGAGAGAGAGACAAGTGAGAGAAGAGAAGAGAAGTGAAGAGAAGAGAAGAGAAGTGAAGAGAAGAGAGCGAGAGAGAGAGAGAGAGAGAGAGAGAGAGAGAGAGAGAGAGAGAGAGAGAGAGAGAGAGAGAGAGAGAGAGAGGGAGGGGGAAGGCCAGGGAAAATTTTAGATACCAAGAGGTGGGATGATTTCGGCAGAGAGAGAGAGAGAGAGAGAGAGAGAGAGAGAGAGAGAGAGAGAGAGAGAGAGGGGGGGGGGAGGTCAAGAAAAATTTTAGACACAAGGAGATGGAATGATTTCGAGAGAGAGAGAGAGAGAGAGAGAGAGAGAGAGAGAGAGAGAGAGAGAGAGAGAAACTGCGTGTATTCAACTGGAGTTTGGAAACTTATTTCTTTATACACATTTGCAAAATGTTACCAAAAGCTCCCCTCATATATTTTGTAATTTCACATATCACCTACATCCAGGATGTCTCTTTCAGAATTACTGGAAACTTACTCCTTTTACCCTTGACTTAAAAAAAAAGGAAAAATAAAAATAAACGCTGAGTCAGTCTCAATACAGCAAAACCATGCAAAACAAAGATTACGTTCCTTCTGTCCTTGATGACTTTGAAATGTCATGGGCGACTCATCCTGCGAAAGCCCTCTCAAAATTTGCTACAAAGTTAAGACAGTCATGTAAAAGGTTTCATCTGTGGCAATAATGTAACCTTGAAGAATTTCGGTCATAGAGCACTGCATTGAGAATCATTTAATTTATATTCACTTAACCTTTGTTATGAATTACCAGGTAGAATCTAACAGTCTGGGTATGTGAGTTTAAGTCACAGAAGACTGCAAAAGAATCACTAATTTCTCTTCGCATTCACTTAATATTTGGAATAAAGAAGAATCTACCAATTCAATTAATATTTGGAATAAAGAAGAATCTACCAATTCACTTAATATTTGGAATAAAGAAGAATCTAGCAATTAACTTAATATTTGGAATAAAGAAGAATCTACTAATTCACTTAATATTTGGAATAAAGAAGTATCTACCAATTCACTTAATATTTGGAATAAAGAAGAATCTGCAAATTCACTTGATATTTGGAATAAAGAAGAATCTACCAATTCACTTAATATTTGGAATAAAGAAGAATCTGCAAATTCACTTGATATTTGGAATAAAGAAGAATCTACCAATTCACTTAATATTTGGAATAAAGAAGAATCTACCAATTCACTTGATATTTGGAATAAAGAAGAATCTACCCATTCACTTAATATTTTGAATAAAGAAGAATCTACCAATTCACTTAATATTTGGAACAAAGAAGAATCTACCAATTCACTTAATATTTGGAATAAAGAAGAATCTACCAATTCACTTAATATTTGGAATAAAGAAGAATCTACCAATTCACTTAATATTTGGAATAAAGAAGAATCTACCAATTCAATTAATATTTGGAATAAAGATGAATCTACCAATTCACTTAATATTTGGAATAAAGAAGAATCTACCAATTCACTTAATATTTGGAATAAAGAAGAATCTACCAATTCACTTAATATTTGGAATAAAGAAGAATCTAGCAATTCACTTAATATTTGGAATAAAGAAGAATCTACCAATTCAATTAATATTTGGAATAAAGAAGAATCTACCAATTCACTTAATATTTGGAATAAAGAAGAATCTACCAATTCACTTGATATTTGGAATAAAGAAGAATCTACCCATTCACTTAATATTTGGAATAAAGAAGAATCTACCAATTCACTTAATATTTGGAAAAAAGAAGAATCTACCAATTCACTTAATATTTGGAATAAAGAAGAATCTACCAATTCACTTAATATTTGGAGTAAAGAAGAATCTACCAATTCACTTAATATTTGGAATAAAGAAGAATCTACCAATTCACTTAATATTTGGAACAAAGAAGAATCTACCAATTCACTTAATATTTGGAATAAAGAAGAATCTACCCATTCACTTAATATTTGGAATAAAGAAGAATCTACCAATTCACTTAATATTTGGAACAAAGAATCTACCAATTCACTTAATATTTGGAATAAAGAAGAATCTACCAATTCACTTAATATTTGGAGTAAAGAAGAATCTACCAATTCACTTAATATTTGGAATAAAGACGATTCTACCAATTCACTTAATATTTGGAACAAAGAAGAATCTACCAATTCACTTAATATTTGGAATAAAGAAGAATCTACCAATTCACTTAATATTTGGAATAAAGAAGAATCTACCAATTCACTTAATATTTTGAATAAAGAAGAATCTACCAATTCACTTAATATTTGGAGTAAAGAAGAATCTACCAATTCACTTAATATTTGGAATAAAAAGAATCTACCAATTCACTTAATATTTGGAATAAAGAAGAATCTACCAATTCACTTAATATTTGGAGTAAAGAAGAATCTACCCATTCACTTAATATTTGGAATAAAGAAGAATCTACCAATTCACTTAATATTTGGAGTAAAGAAGAATCTACCAATTCACTTAATATTTGGAATAAAGAAGAATCTACCAATTCACTTAATATTTGGAATAAAGAAGAATCTACCAATTCACTTAATATTTGGAATAAAGAAGAATCTACCAATTCACTTAATATTTGGAGTAAAGAAGAATCTACCAATTCACTTAATATTTGGAATAAAGAAGAATCTAGCAATTCACTTAATATTTGGAACAAAGAAGAATCTACCAATTCACTTAATATTTGGAATAAAGAATCTACCAATTCACTTAATATTTGGAACAAAGAAGAATCTACCAATTCACTTAATATTTGGAATAAAGAAGAATCTACCAATTCACTTAATATTTGGAATAAAGAAGAATCTACCAATTCACTTAATATTTGGAGTAAAGAAGAATCTACCAATTCACTTAATATTTGGAATAAAGAAGAATCTACCAATTCAATTAATATTTGGAATAAAGACGACTCTACCAATTTACTTAATATTTGGAGTAAAGATGAATCTACCAATTCACTTAATATTTGGAATAAAGAAGAATCTACCCGTTCACTTAATATATTCGGAATAAAGAAGAATCTACCAATTCACTTAATATTTGGAACAAAGAAGAATCTACCAATTTATTTAATATTTGGAATAAAGAAGAATCTACCAGTTCACTTAATATATTCTGAATAAAGAAGAACCTACCAGTTCACTTAATATACTCCGAATCAAGAAGAATCTACCAAGTCACTTAATATTTGGAATAAAGACGAATCTACCAGTTAGGGTGAAAGATTACCCATCCAGTCCGTACTTGTGCAAGAGGGGTGAACAGTAATGAAAGGGGGCTGCAACTGAAATGTGACTAAAGAGGTCTGTAGAATTTTCTGACTTAGATGAAACTGCCAGTCTCTGACAAGAAATGGAATAAATCAGATTCAGCTTCAGCCAGGCAACAAAAAATATATTATAATTGTCACGAGGGTAAGAACAAGTTTTCGTTAAAAAAGAAAGAAAGCTTTTAGTTTTTTTCATGTATATAGGGAAAGAGCAAAGGGGGTATGGTGAAAGACCGAAAACTTGGGTCACTCGTGCATGAGTGTTCAAGATACTGGCCAAGGGGGCATTCAGTGGGTATGAATGATGGTGTGAGAAGTAAGATTTACCCTTATTAATCTCTATAAGAGATTTATCAATGGTATGACTCCTGCAAATTGAAGGCGTGATGAATACCAGTGCTTTCAACATTTTTTCTTCAAGGCGACGTGGCAGCTGTGCATTGGGTGTGAGGAAATTCAACGCAGGCTTGAACTGATCATAGTTCGTTATCCATTGACCCATGTCATTGGGGGAACGAGATCTTAAGTGTGGCCTCAATTTTAAGGCTGGTGAAAATGCTAGCTTGAGAAGCAACTGGTTTCAGACACAGAATGACAACGTCAAATCTTAATGGCTGCCTCTGCTTGCCCCTGTGTAGTTTCTACACCTGTTGAACACAGCAGGGGGTTAATGGACTCTTGCTGTTCATGGAGGGCTCGGCATCTTACGACAATGAACTAGGCTCCGTTGGTATCCAGCAAAAAAGGAAGCTAAGGGTTAGAGATGTGAAGACTCCAACTTCAGGTAATGCGTTCTGGGAAACAGACGCACCCCAAAGAATGTAGAGCATTGGTTCTTAACCTGGGGGGCGTCAGCAATTTCCAAGGGGGCGCACGAGCCCTATAAAAAAATTAAAAACTCTCTAACTATATTCGTTATTCTCTTAACATTCAACCACGCACTCAAGATCTAGTAGCTAAGAAGCAGTGTCAAAAAGAATAAAAACACCCCTTCTCTCTGTCTCTCTCTTTTTATTTTCCTTTGAATCTGGGAGGGAATTTTACTCATAGATGCAAGGGGGGCGTGGAGGGAAGGCCCAATTCTTAGAAGGGACCTGGTAATAAAAAGGTCAAGAACCACTGATTTGGAGCGCCATGTGGACACACGTTTGTCAAAACTGAGAGATAAGAAAACAGACAAGTTTTGTAAAAGTGAAAGATATACAATGGTGAATAATGGGTATAATATTAATAATAAAAAAAGGAGACAGAAAAATGCAAATGGAAAAAGGAAAAGTAAAGTGTGCCAAGGCAAACGTGGTTTCCTTCACCATATTGCAAGTGTCTCAAGTAGATATGCTATCACGACCTGCGATAATATCAACAAACAACAATCATCTTAACGTTTTTTTATTTCATGAAGAGTCAGAAACTGATATTAGATCACAGGAGATTTTCCTAATCAACTGTGACCCGCCACAGCTGATTAGCCAACTACCCAATCCAGTACTTAGGTCAACATGGGCACAGAAAGTTTTTAGAAAGCTGAAACTGACTCATCATATATATATATATATATATATATATATATATATATATATATATATATATATATATATATATATATATACACATACATATATCCTGGGTTTAAAGGCACGAGCTTCTCATCAACTGTAAAGGTTAGGTTTACAATACCTCACCCTTGTTTATCTCATTTTTACATTCTACAAGGCCTCACTTCTGTTTATCTTACATCTACATTCTTCCCTCCCAGAGTGCCCTGATATTAATCTGCCCAAACCACTGGTACTTCAAACAGTTCACCAACACGTGCCAGTTTTTCGAAGCCCTCCTTCGCATGCACTGGAGGATGCAAGAATCGTTTAAATGGCAACGCGAGCATGAAAGTTGGCATGAATGATTGCTAGTGAACCACTTCACACAACAAGAGCACAATCCGTACGGAACAAACTAAGAATCCATTCACTTGGTAAGCAGCCTTCCACAGAACAGGAAGTCTGTGTGTGTGAGAAGAGTATTAGGCAGAAATAAAAAAATTAATAAAAATACAGACACCTTACACAAAACACATCAAGTTCTCAACGTTAACAGCTTAATTACCTGTTATAGTGGTAGTTGAAAGAAATTTTACGATTTCCTGATAGCATTTCAGTCTTGAAGGATATTCATTTCAAAGCATCCATTAGCAATGCAGTGTTTCGTGCGGATTTTCTTGCTAAACTTCTGAGGCCAAGAAATGATTTCTGCTGGGGTTTCAGCACACAGCCACGTGATGGGTTACAAAAAAAAAAAAAAAAAAAAAAAAAAAACAAGGCAGCCAACCTGGAACATAGCATCTTGCTCAACTGGATGACTAGGAGGATTCCTTTTTCCATTTAGGGGTTTATGTTGCTATAACCTGGAAAAAATGTAGACTGTAAATTTCACTGTGGAAATTACAGGTAACATCTCAAGAAGGGCAGTGGCCTAAGCCTACAGGGAAGAAGAGTACTATAATGTTCCGCACAGAGTTCTTGGAAAAGACGTTGCTTGCCAGTCCAACAGGATTTTGAATTATTTGAAGAAGCTGATCCGCCTCATAGGATAATTATAACACCTTGTTGCAACTTTTTCCTTATATTAGTAGCTTAACAAATTTTGCTTTCATTTGCACTGTATAGGAGTATTCATAAATATCTAGGAAATGGTGTGAGAATGAATGTTCTCAGGCGAGAATTTCTATCAACATTATAAAGCCCAGGTGAGTCAACTCACTGTCGATAAATATATACTAAATAGTGAGTATAGCATTATGATTCGGCAGTTCCAAAGCAATGCTTTTTGTTAACAATACCATCTACATCAAATACGCATGGAACTACCTATTAACTTCATTTGCCTTAAAGCACATTTTTTTCTTTGTAGCAAAATGCTACTGTGCCTGACCCTTAGTCATTCTTTGATGGTGGGTGATAAGCAAGCCAAGTATCCCATTAAGAATATGGAACTTCTGAAAACGAACGGAGAAGAGAAGAGAAATTATGTGCTCCCTACCTATACAACAAACAAAAATAGACCTATGGTCTCAGTACTTATACATACGCATGTAGTTTGCAGAAACACTTCACTGGAGTGGCAAACGTTTCTACCTATACAGTAAAAAAATAGGCCTTTGGTTTCAGTACCTATACATACATACGAATGTAGTTTGCAGAAATACACTTCACTGGGGTGGAAAACGTTTAAGGTCTTTGAGGGAAAACGAATGTTTTTGAGAGAATTATTTCAAAATGGTGTGTGACAGAGAGAGAGAGAGAGAGAGAGAGAGAGAGAGAGAGAGTGGGCGGAGGAGTGCCTTAGTTGTACTGGGCAGTGCCATGGGCAAAACTATGTGCATTTGTACGTATCCATTTTTTTTTTTTTAATGCTGATGGTACCTGTAGCCTAAAACCATCATCTAACCAGGCCTGGTGGACTCGTAAGAATTTGGAGGCAAGAAAATTGGGAGGGGAGTTAACCCGAAGCGGAGCCGAGATAGGATACCGCCTCTTGGCCCAACAGGTGTTTCCAGTCCGAGAAAGCATTCTGACATAAGTAACGTATACGGCAAATACAAGTATTTACCATGTTCAGGAAAGAAAAAGAATAAACTCGAATACAAAAATGTACTATGTTCAAAAAAGAAAAAATAAACTCGAATAAAAAAAAACTCGAATACAAAA
Organism: Macrobrachium rosenbergii; assembly: GCF_040412425.1. NCBI lineage: Eukaryota > Metazoa > Arthropoda > Malacostraca > Decapoda > Palaemonidae > Macrobrachium > Macrobrachium rosenbergii. The sequence goes on along the minus strand of NC_089767.1, from coordinate 40,535,885 downwards.
ATTTACTATGTTCAAAAAAAGAAAAAAACTCGAATACAAAAATTTACTATGTTCAAAAAAAGAAAAAACTCGAATACAAAAATGTATTGTGTTCAAATAAGAAAAAAACAATAAACTCTAATACAAAAATGTGCTACGTTTAAAAAAGAAAGAAGCAAACTCGAATCACCTGCGCAAAACACATCCTCCATTCAGAATCTGATTTAGCAATCTAAATTATGCGAATACGCAATGACAGGCCTAAAATTCCCACGAACGCGTACAACGCAAAACAACCGCACACCCTTTGCCAACGCATCGTATCCGCGTTATAACAGGCGCGTCATCGTCATTATGATCCCACCATATCTTTCATTCCGGCCTCAGACAATGTACGTCAGGATGACAATTGTTTCCGTACGCGGCTGGAATGGCATTCGATACAAAACAGGAAGCAGGTTATCATGACGTGAGACAAAACTGGACGGAACCGGCTGAATCGGCAAAATCATGCCGACCCGCTCGTATGTACTTCAATTTGTTACACAGCGTGTCATGCAAGGATGGTCGTCTGCTTCAGAGTCACGTAGAATCTCCGTCAAACGTTCCATTACTATTATTAGCTAAACTTTTAACCATCCACACATCCTCAACAGCTTCTGAAGCTCTACACACCAGTAATTGACCTCATTCGTAAAAAATGGGGTCATTCGTTCTCTTGAAAGGAAATAGCCTGCGTGTGTTTTCTTTTCGATGAAAGAGCCCATTGTAAAAATGATAATCGTAGGTAATTAACAAATCATCATGCAGAGAAAATAATTAATGGAGTCCACAAGTTCATAACTCCAAATCAAAGATTAAAGTTTTAATTTTTGTAATGTGCTTGCAATCATAGAGAACAAGATTAAGAATCATTAAATTGTTGACGAAGCTGCAGCCGAAAAAGCCTATATGTGAAAAAGACAAGTACAATACAAGCGAAATTGTAATATAAGCAATATATATATATATATATATATATATATATATATATATATATATATATATATATATATATATGTGTGTGTGTGTGTGTGTGTGTGTGTGTGTGTGTGTGTGTGTGTGTGTGTGTGTGTGTGTGTGTGTGTGTGTATGTATGTATATCTCACTGAAAACCAGAGGAGGATCCGGAAATATTAACAAATGAAAAGCAGAAGAGACGGAAGTAACGAAACAATGGGTAAAAAGGTGCGTTAGAGGAGCATTATTCTGTTCCATACTTTGGGACAGGATCAACATTCATGACACGGACAGAAGAACTGATTTAGAGTGTGGAATTTCAATAGAATAAGGAAGTTAACACTTAATTAAAATATATCATACTCTGGTTGTGGAAACTACTTACCCAGCTATACTACCCTAAAATGGAAGACTGCAGTATCTGCAAAAATACAAAACTGAGAAAAATGGTAGATACTGCAGTTTTCCCTTGCCTTACTACTGATTTTGCAGACACTGCAAATGTGACCCCCAAAATGAAGCACTGAAGAATCACTCTGAAACTGCATTAATTTGTGTATTCTGTGTTTCACGAGCCCAATTTTTTGCAGATACTGCAAATGGGACCCGCTAAAAAAGCACTGAAGAATCATTCTGAAGCTGCAGTAATTTGTGTATTTTGTGTTTCACGAGTCCAATAGGTGGCATATCTCAGTTTCGAAGATTTTGCAGATACTGCAAATGGGACCCCCTTAATAAAGCATTGAAGAATAATTCAGAAACTGCAGTAACTTGTGTATTAGTGTTTCACGAGCCCAAGAGGTGGCTATCTCACTGTTGAAAATTTTGCAGAGACTGCAAATGGGACCCCTAAAAAAGCATAGAAGAATCATTCTGAAACTGCAGTAACTTGTGTATTTTATGCTTCACGAGCCCAATAGGTGGGATATCTCAATTTCGAAAATTTGCAACTACTGCAGTTTTCCATTTTAGGGCAATATGCATCTGCCGTGGTTAAATGAAAATCCGGATCACTCCCAAGGACAGATAACTAAAGTAAGGCAGATTTGCCTAATCTTTCAAAAGGCAAATCAGAATATGAAACACGGGTGTAACTCTGGGCACTCTCTTATACTGTGGTTCAAACAGCGCGGCGCTTGAAAATTAATTCTACTTTTATTACGAAGATCAACGGTCACGTTTGATTGAGACCACTTCAGCCATATAAGAAATGTGATGACAAGGCAAGCAAAAACAACACCTTGACAGACATACGAAAGCAGAGGTGGTCACGTACACACCAAGGGCATCTATGCATGATGGCGCACCTTGATTCCAATTCTGAAGTCCCTTCGACTAGGTAGTAGTAAGTTACAATAAGGAGTAAAAGAAACACTGACATTAGGAACGGCCGCACAATGCTCTATCTTCATGTGTGAAAAAGTTAAGTATACCTTAGTTTAACCAGACCACTGAGCTGATTAACAGCTCTCCTAGGGCTGGCCCGAAGGATCAAACTTATTTTACGTGGCTAAGAACCAATTGGTTGTCTAGCAGCGGGACCTACAGCTTACTGTGGAATCCGAACCACATTATACAGAGAAATGAATTTCTATCACCAGAAACAAATTCCTCTGATTCTTCATTGGCCGGCCGGAGACTCGAATGAGGGCCTAGCAGAGTGCCAGCCGAGAACTATACCGACCCGTCCAACGAGAACTTGATGGACGGAAACCCCTCATGCACATCTATAAATGATGGTCATCTTGTGTACCAAGTTTGACCCGAATCGACTCGACCATGTCAGAGGAATTGCGATGAAGAGGGAAGCGAGGCAGACACACTGATGGACAGACTGGAACAAAACTTTGAGAGCTTTCTGGAAAGGATTAATGCGCCTTTATCTCTCCTTTCTTTTATTGCTGGTGGATACAAATTAAGATTTAGGGTTATGTTTAAATTTCGGTTATTTAGGTAATATCAATCATTTAAGTCCCAAATTTGCGTTACTACAACTGAATGTACTATGAACACACACACACAGAATAATGTAAATGATAAGAATGAAAATAATAGTAAAAATAATACTATTTATAATTATGACCTCATGATCCGGAGGTCAAGAAATTGCCTCGAGATGACCAAGCGATTTGGGACCTTCCTTTCAAACCCACTGTGCCCCTGTTGACCTAAGCAGCGAATTACGTATCTCGTACTGAGTCGACAGCATTGGGTCGCTGCCAGGGTGGAAATGGACGTGGGACTGACGCTTCCACCCCCCAGAATGAGTTGAGAAATGAAATGATCACATCTGGAACCACACCTTGCAAAATGAATTTGAGTTTTCGTCATTGTAACTTTAATATTAGTTACACATGTAAAGACGTACAAAGATACACATCTGGGCGTATATATGAACGTGTTCTCAAATACTAATTAATGGGAAATGCATATATTGCGAGAGGAATGTTAATCTGGATTATTACAGCATCTGAAGTTCCTTGACCCTTAAAGCACTGGAATTGAATTGAATATAGAATTTAGGCCAAAGGCCAAGCACTGGGACCTATGAGGCCATTCAGCGCTGACACGGAAATTGAAAGCAAAATGTTTGAGAGGTGTAACAGGAGGAAAACCTCAAAGCAGTTGCACTATGAATCAATTGTCAGGGGAGGGTGGAAAGTACGATGGAAGAAAGAGAATATGAAAGGAGGCACAGTAAAAGGGTTGCAGCTAGGGGCCGAAGGCACTTTGCAAAGAGCCTTAAGTAATGCCTACAGTGCACCGCATGAGGTGCACTGACGGCACTATCCCCACTACGGGGATCAAAGCACTAGAAGAAATGGAAGACCTTTGAACCAGCACGACTTCCAAATGACAGCATCCGCTATAGATCTTTCGTAATTTAATTTGACCATTTAACCAGGTTCCACTCAACAACAGTCGGATAAAAAACACTATTAGTAGCACGAGTCTTAAATGGAGAAACAAATCCACAGTTATGTATATGTACATATATTTAAAGATAAAGTTGCACTGATAGCTTTCGGGAATCGGTTCAGTTCCCCTTTTCAATCAGACTGAAACGGGAACCGAACCGATTCCCGAAAGCTATCTGTACAGTTTTATCTTTAAGTATACATACATATACATAGCTGTAGATCCGTTTCTCCAATAGTCGGTTATTCTATATCCTTACATTCTATATCCTCACGGAATGTCGCCCTAAAATTAGGAGACAGAATGTTAGTTACTGCCACACTAGCAGAAATATAGGTGGTTCTTACAATGAGATTCTTAACCCATTTTCATGGATGAAGACGAAAACTGCTTGACTTTTCCCGAACAAGAAATTAACGGCAAGCCGTCCTTAGCCCTACTGAATTGCTCAAAAGCACAAATTTCGCTGCGTGATATTGAAAAACACATAATTCAAGCTAAACTAAATGATAAAATGTGTATGCGGAAATTGGCTAGACTAGGAAACAGTTTCAAAGCCAAAAAAAGGTATCCTGAAATGCATTACCTGTACAATAAAATCCTAATAATAAAAACATACATCCTAAATCTGTTACAATGCTATAAACAATCAGGTAACGTTTACATTGTAACAATGAATAACACTGTGTTTTATCCACGTTATTCATTGTCGTCTTTAAACGTCCTTTTCATACGGAAGTCTGACGTCACAATAGTATGAAAAGGATGACGTCACGTGCTAATTGGACAGGCATTTAAGGTAAAGTATTTAAAGCAAGTTCTCATCCACTGTGTCCCATTCATCCAGATACTGCAGGCAGAAGTGTACACTATAATTACCCTTCGGGATCGATCCAGAATCACTTCGACGTCGAGCTAGTTTCGAGCAGCCGGTAGTTTCTTGATGTTGTCAATCGGTAAGGTGTATTGAAGTTTCTTGATGCTTATTGCTTCAACGCAATCGGTAAGGTGTATTGAAGTTTCTTGATGCTTATTGCTTCAACGCAATCGGTAAGGTGTATTGAAGTTTCTTGATGCTTAGTGTTGCAAGCAATAGGAAAGTGGGATCGAAGTTTCACCGACTAGTTAATTCTATCCTTCAGGTTACAACAGTTTCCTCTCTTTAAAAGGAATCGGGAACATCGACTTTGTAACTGACGCAGTGCCCTCGTTATTTTTCTATTGTGTATTTCATTTTTTGGACATTCTTTCCAAAGAAAACCTTGAAATCCGCAAGGGATTCACTGCCCTTCATTTCCATCAGGATTTAAAGCTGCCCTAAAATGGAAGGCTGCAGTATCTGAGAAAATACAAAACTGAGAAAAATGGTAGATACTGCAGTTTTCCCTGGCCTTACTACTGATTTTGCAGATACTGCAAATAGGACCCCCTAAATAAAGCACTGAAGAACCATTCTGAAATTGCAGTAACTTGTGTATTAGTGTTTCACGAGCCCAGGAGGTGGCATACCTCAATTTCGAAAATTTTGCAGATACTGCAAATGGGACCCCCTAAAAAAAGCAATGAAGATTCATTCTGAAATTGCAGTAACTTGTGTATTAGTGTTTCACGAGCCCAGTAGCTGGCATATCTCAGTTTCCAAAATTCTGCAGATACTACAAATGGTACGCCCCTAAATAAAGCATTGAAGAATCATTCTGAAACTGCAGTAACTTGTGTATTAGTGTTTCACGAGCCCAATATGTGGAGTAACTCAATTTCGAAAATTCTGCAGATACTGCAAATGGGACCTCCTAAATAAAGCACTGAAGAACCATTCTGAAACTGCAGTAACTTGTGTATTAGTGTTTCACGAGCCCAGCAGGTGGCATACCTCAGTTTCGAAAATTTTGCAGATACTGCAGTTTACCATTTTAGGGCAGAAAGCCTTTCAATGGAAAGCGCATCCGAATATTCTAGGATATATGAAGCTGAACGTCAACGCAGTTGTTAAAAGCGAAAGGTTCTGGTGAATGTGTGCAGAGCTTTGAATGTTCTGTAGGCAGAAGAGGTCGAATAATTTTAAGGCTAATGACGGGCGATTAAAATGAGTAACCATACAATTTAATTTTAATGTATAAATCGATTATTGGCTATCACTATAGGCATCACTTCTGGCCAAGTACTTTACTTTCACTTTATTTCTATTAAGCTGACGGTCACCCTGACCTCACTGGGCAAACGATTTTATTGCGTTCCATCCGCATAAATAGACAAGTAAAAAATGCGCCAAAGTTTCTTCGGCGCAATCGAGTTCTCTGTACAGCTTAGAATGCTGTATGAATCTCTCAGCCCTTTCCCATGAAACTTTCTGCCACGGCCCGGTGGTGGCCTGTGTTGTTGGCACGATCATGGGTAAATTTAACCTCAAATAAAATAAAAACTACTGAGGCTAGAAGGCTGCAATTTGGTATGTTTGACGATTGGAGGGTGGATGATCAACATACCAATTTACAGCCCTCTAACCTCAGTAGTCTTTAAGATCTGAGGGCGGACAGAAAAAGTGCAGACGGACAGACAAATAGCCATCTCTGTAATAGCTTTCTTTTACAGAAGACTAAAACGGTTTAGGATAATCCTTTCCATCTGTCAATGCTATGCAAAGTAGGGAATATTGCAATGTAGTCCGGGAAGCGATTTTATCATTCTTATTTTTCGTAATTTTTATTTTTGTTATCATTTCAGACAGTATGATGAAACTGGCTTTGGTTGTCGTGGTCTGTGCGGCCGCAAGCCTCACCAACGCCCAAGGCCCACGTAAGTCCCGGTCGAATGAGTATTTATGCTAAAATTTTAACTCATCCTTCCTAAAGCCTACCAAAAAAAAAGTTAAAGGTATTTCAGTGAATCAACCGTCTCCACATCTTGGTCGGAAGTATTTAAATCAAATCTCAAGCAGTTTGCCTCGTCAAAATAAAGCAATCAAAATGACTTTTATTTATTGCATTCTATCCAAAGCACTCCAGTCAGCCGTCAGTCACGAAGGCCATAGTTGAGAAAAGTAAAACACGCGACATTGTTCATACTGATGTACTTATTCATCGATTTCTATCCAGCTTGCAACACCACCGACTACGACTGCAAGTGCACTCGTCTCCTGGGTAGGAGCCTCGGAGGCGGAGGCCCCGGAGGCGGAGGCCTCGGAGGCGGAGGCTTCGGAGGCGGAGGCCTCGGAGGCGGAGGCCTCGGAGGCGGAGGCCACGGAGGCGGAGGCCACGGAAGCGGAGGCCACGGGGGCGGGGGAGGACACTGGGGAAGAGAAGGAGGACGTTCCGGAGAAATGGGAGGTTGGGGAGGAAGGCGAGGAGGAGGAGGAGGAGGAGGAGGACGAGAAGGAGGACGGGGGAAGAGGCATGGTGGTGGAGGAAGAGGAGGAGGGGGTGGCGGTAGGGGTCAAGCTCTAACAGACTGCGCTCAGGAACTAGGAATTACACCTCCGCCTATGCCAGGTATTAGTACTTTTCATATCTGCTTAATAATGTATGTATGTATGTATGTATATGTACATATATATACCTGTATATATGTATATATATATCTGTATATATATGTGTGTGTATATATATGTATGTATATATATATATATATATATATATATATATATATATATATATATATATATATATATATATATATATATATATATATAAATATATACTGTATATAGTATATAACCTAGCTGGAGCCCCGAAAGACGATAAGAAGACCCGGGAAATGAATGAAATGAGTGCAAGAACCAGAATGATAATGAAGCTCACGTGAGAAAATGTGTCGCAATCTATTTCCCGGTTTGGAAAAAAAAAGCGTGAAAGTAGAAGTAAGGTTACACACAAATGCGAGTAAACTTTCATTTTGGGAAAGATCACTTGATTCGTGATGTTTTCAGTACCATGTCCATGTGTTTATACTTATTCTTTTTTTTTCCTTCCTTAACAAAAGCGTGGGGATCAGGTACTAAGCCACAGCTTTCTGACGATTTACAAAACTGCTTGATCAAGAAGGGACTGACGAATCAGTCACTGGTGAGTAGACACTCCTGTCACGTTTTCAGAACTGTGCCATTGATTCACTGAAAAGTATCTGCCAAGTAATTATTCATCCACTAAATCGTTTCTGTCAAGTGATTACCTGTCAAATAATTATTCATTACAAGCCGTATCTATCAAGTAATTACCTGCCAAGCAATTACTCGTCGCTAAATCGTTTCAGTCAAGTAATTATTCATCGCTAAATCGTTTCTGTCAAGTAATCATTCATCACTAAACCGTATCTGTCAAGTAATTATTCATCACTAATCGTATCCGTCAAGTAATTACTCATCACTAAATCGTTTCTGTCAAGTAATTACTCACCACTAAATCGTTTCTGTCAAGTAATTATTCATCACTAAATCGTTTCTGTCAAGTAATTATTCATCACTAAATCGTATCTGTCAAGTAATTATTCATCACTAATCGTACCCGTCAAGTAATTATTCATCACTAAATCGTTTCTGTCAAGTAATTATTCATCACTAAATCGTCTCTGTCAAGTAATTATTCATTACTAAATCGTATCCGTCAAGTAATTACTCATCACTAAATCGTATCCGTCAAGTAATTACTCATCACTAAATCGTCTCTGTCAAGTAATTGTTCAACACTAAATAGTATCTGTTAAGTAATTATTCATTACTAATCGTATCTATCAAGTAATTACTCATCACTAAATAGTATCTGTCAAGTAGTCATTCATCACTAAATCGTTTCTGTTAAGTATTTATTCATCAGTAAATCGTATCTGTCAAGTGATTACCTGTCAATTAATTACTCATCACTAAATAGTATCTGACAAGTAGTCATTCATCACTAAATCGTATTTGTCAGGTAATTATTCATCACTAAATCATATCTATCAAGTAATCATTCATCATTAAATCATATGTCAAGTGATTACTCATAACTAAATCGTATCTGTCAAGTAACTGCTCATCACTAAATCGTGCCTGTCTAGTAATTATTCATCACTAAATAATTTCTGTCAAGTAATTACTCATCACTAAATAGTTTCTGTCAAGTAACTTCTCATCACTAAATCGTGTCTGTCAAGTACTTATTCATCACTAAATAGTTTCTGTCAAGCAACTGCTCATCACTGAATCGTGTCTGTCAAGTAACTGCTCATCACTAAATGGCATCTGTCAAGTAATTACTCAGAGTTAACTGATTACAATACTTAAATCACACCTGTGAATACAATGATCCACAGCTCTACAGCCCTCTTTATCACTTCACGACAATAATACTTTAAAGCCTCACAACAACTGACGCCTAATTACCAGTATCATATTCCGCAGCTGACTGATACAGGAGCTATCAAGACGACCGAATTGGCCACAGCTCTTACGGGAAGCCTCACCAACAACAGATGGGAAACGCTGACTACAGCCCAAGTCGATGCTATAGTGAATGAAGTGCCTGCCTGCGACACAAGCTCTCAGGGACAAACAAATAACGTAAGTATTAATATTTGATATCAATCACTTTCTCGTGATCTCAGATGGAAAAGTCAAGTCCGCAGGGGTATGTATGCATACTGCTGTATACGGGAAGCTTAAGCCAACTCGATCAGTTGTCCTCTCCTGGCTGAATAAACATAGAAATAATATTACATGTATGAAAACTTCTTTGAAAAATGGAAGTTATAAAACAGCTTGTTATTCTTTCTGGAGTTGCCTGAAAGAATAACTTCCATTTTTCAAGGATGTTATCATATATGTAATGTTATTTCTGTTTATTCTGGCTGAAGAAGAGGCCAATTGACCAAGTTGGCGAAAGCTTCCTGTATATAGCAATATACAGACATACTACTGCGGGCTTGAATTTTCCATGTAAGTATTAATGCACAATGTCTTGAAAATCGAAAATGTCTCAAGTTACATTTAAGTCATGAACTTGGTTGTAACCCATGTTTAAATTTTTCAAAAAGTTTTCGAATGATATTTACCGAGTTCTTCATCCAGAAACCTCCTAATAGACTAAGCAGGGACAGAAGAATCTCTTCGTACATAAATAGAACGTCTCCAGAATGACAAACTAATGAACTGACAATAAACGCTAATTTCTTCTCTCCTTGCAACAGTACTTGGTCTTCCAAAACTGCTTGGTGGCGAAATGCAAAACGACCCTTGCTACTCCTTAAGGAATTATCCTGAAGACGTCCTAATGACTAACTCCACGGCGAAGATCACCTCTTGATATCAAGTTAGACCAAAATGTTATTAGAAAGAGCACACACAAAACCTTGAACTTTGAAACGCCAGTTACTTCATAAATAAATTTTGAGCATATTTACTGAGTATTATTATCCACTGACGCTTTAACACATTAGTAAAACATTAATAATAGTTTCACTGAAGGAGAAACTTAAGACGAGGCCAGAACGTGCAAGAAGCTTTGGTCATCAGTCACTGACAGCGATATATTTGGAGTTACGGAGTCATGGAAGTCAAAAAGCCAAAAATGAAGAAAAAATATATTGTCAATTATAAGCCCAACTTTCCATGGAAATAAAATTGCACTTATATATGTTTTTGTTATTTTTTTCCTGAACGAATATTACAATTTTAAGCTTTGCAGTATATATATATATATATATATATATATATATATATATATATATATATATATATATATATATATATATATATATATATATATATATATATATATATATATATATATATATATATATATATATATATATATATATATATATATATATATATATATATATATATATATATATATATATATATATACATGTATAGACACATAATATACACATATATATATGTGTGTGTGTGTATTTTGTAGTTTTCAGAAGTGAAATGAAAATGCAACTAGTTAGTATGAATGTAAGAAAGACCTTGAACAGAACGGTGCACTGATAGGTCACTTATTGCAAATACTTCCTTTCTACAACTGTTGCAGCTCACACAATAGGTGGCGTTCAGTACAGAAAATTCTGTTAATCGCGCAGATACTTCACTTTCAGAAAATGAGTCCAGCCTCCGAACAACTTATATTCAAACAGTGATCAACTAACACGCTTGCATACTTTCCCTTTTAATTCTTAGACCCAAAAGAGCTGAGGGACGCGATATGATTTAGGTATCGAAAAATTCCTGTAAAAGATTCAACCAGCGCGGCACTTGAAAACTAATCCTACTTTTATTACGAAGATCAACGGTCACGTTTGATTGAGACCACTTCAGCCATATAGGAAATGTGATGACAAGGCAAGCAAAAACGACACCTTGACAGACATACGAAAGCAGAGGTGGTCACGTACACACCAAGAGCATCTATGCACGATGGCGCACCTTGATTCCAATTCTGAAGTCCCTTCGACTAGGTAGTAGTAAGTTACAATAAGGAGTAAAAGAAATACTGACATTAGGAACGGCCGCAGAGATGCTCTACCTTCATGTGCAAAAAAGTTAAGTATACCTTAGTTTAACCAGACCACTGAGCTGATTAACAGCTCTCCTAGGGCTGGCCCGAAGGATCAAACTTATTTTGCGTGGCTAAGAACCAACTGGTTGCCTAGCAGCTGGACCTACAGCTTACTGTGGAATCCGAACCACATTATACAGAGAAATGAATTTCTATCACCAGTAACAAATTCCTCTAATTCTTCACTGGCCGGCCGGAGACTCGAACGCGGGCCTAGCAGAGTGCTAGCCAAGAATTATACCGACCCGTCCAACGAGGAACTTGATGGACGGAAACCCCTCTGCACATCCATAAATGATGGTCATCTTGTGTACCAAGCTTGGCCAGAATCGACTCGACCATGTCAGATGAGTTGCGATGAAGAGGTAAGCGAGGCAGACACGCTGATGGACAGACTGGAACAAAACTTTGAGAGCATTCTGGAAGGGAATAATGCGCCCTTATCTTTACTTTCTTCTAATGCTGGTGGGTACAAATTAAGTTAGGGTTATGATTAAATTCAGGTATTTAGGGTGGAAAGTACGATGGAAGAAAGAGAATATGAAAGGAGGTACAGAAAAAGGGTTGCAACAAGGGGCCGAAGGCACTTTGCAAAGAACCTTAAGTAATGCCTACAGTGCACCGCATGAGGTGCACTGACGGCACTATCCCCACTACGGGGATCAAAGCACTAGAAGACATGGAAGACCTCTGAACCAGCACGACTTCCAAATGACAGCATCCGCTACAGATCTTTCGTAATTTAATTTGACCATTTAACCAGGTTCCACTTAACAACAGTCGGATAAAAAACACTATTAGAAACACGAGTCTTAAATGGAGAAACAAATCCACAGTTATGTATATGTACATATATTTAAAGATAAAGTTGCACTGATAGGTTTCGGGAATCGGTTCGGTTCCCCTTTTCAATCAGACTGAAACGGGAACCGAACCGATTCCCGAAAGCTATCTGTACAGTTTTATCTTTAAGTATACATACATATACATAGCTGTAGATCCGTTTCTCCAATAGTCGGTTATTCTATATCCTTACATTCTATATCCTCACGGAATGTCGCCTAAAATTAGGAGACAGAATATTAGTTACTGCCACACTAGCGAAATATATAGGTGGTTCTTAAAATGAGATTCTTAACCCATTTTCATGGATGAAGACGAAAACTGCTTGACTTTTCCCGAACAAGAAATTAACGGCAAGCACAAACTTCGCTGCATGATATTGAAAAACACATAATTCAAGCTAAACTAAATGATAAAATGTGTAAGCGGAAATTGGCTAGACTAGGAAACAGTTTCAAAGCCAAAAATAGGTATCCTGAAATGCATTACCTGTACAATAAAATCCTAATAATAAAAACATACATCCTAAATCTGTTACAATGCTATAAACAATCAGGTAACGTTTACATTGTAACAATGAATAACACTGCGTTTTATCCACGTTATTCATTGTCGTCTTTAAACGTCCTTTTCATACGGAAGTCTGACGTCACAATAGTATGAAAAAGGATGACGTCACGTGCTAATTGGACAGGCATTTAAGGTAAAGTATTTAAAGCAAGTTCTCATCCACTGTGTCCCATTCATCCAGATACTGCAGGCAGAAGTGTACACTATAATTACCCTTCGGGATCGATCCAGAATCACTTCGACGTCGAGCTACGAGCAGCCGGTAAGTTGTCTTGAAGTTTTCGATGCTTATTGCTTCAACGCAATCGGTAAGGTGTATTGAAGTTTCTTGATGCTTATTGTTCAACGCAATCGGTAAGGTGGGATTGAAGTTTCTTGATGCTTATTGTTAACGCAATCGGTAAGGTGTATTGAAGTTTCTTGATGCTTATTGAATCAACGCAATCGGTCGACTTTGTAATTGAAGCAGTGATGCTTATTTTTCAACGCAATCGGTAAGGTGTATTGAAGTTTTTGAGGCTTATTTCTTTCAACGCAATCGGTAAGGTGTATTGTGGAGAAAAAGTTTTCTTGATGCTTATTGCTTCAACGCAATCGGTGCCCTTCATTTCTTGATGATTTGCTGCCTAACGCAATCGGTAAGGTGTATTGCAGTTTCTTGATGCTTAGTGTTGCAAGACCCCTAAATAGAAACCATTTGTGGATCGAAGTTTCACCGACTAGTTAATTCTATCCTTCAGGTTACAACATTTTGCAGATGCAGATCTCTTTAAAAGGAATAAATAAATCACTTTGTAAATCACGCAGTGAAACTGTTATTTTTCTATTGTGTATTTCATTTTTGGACATTCTTTCCAAAGAAAAACAAATGCTAAATAAAGCACTGAAGATCTCATTTCTGCCCTTCATTTCCACCAGGCAATTTAAAGCTGCCCTAAATAAAAGGCTGAAGAATCATCTGAAAATACAAAACTGAGAAAAATGGTAGATACTTCAGAGCCCAATTGCCTTACTACTGATTTTGAAAGATACTGCAGATACTGCAAATGGGACCCCTAAATAAAGCATTGAAGAACCATTCTGAAACTGCAGTAACTTGTGTATTAGTGTTTCACGAGCCCAGCAGGTGGCATACCTCAGTTTCGAAAATTTTGCAGATACTGCAGTTTACCATTTTAGGGCAGAAAGCCTTTCACTGGAAAGCGCATCCGAATATTCTAGGATATAGGAAGCTGAACGTCAATGCAGTTGTTAAAAGCAAAAGGTTCTGGTGAATGTGTGCAGAGCTTTGAATGTTCTGTAGGCAGAAGAGGTCGAATAATTTTAAGGCTAATGACGGGCGATTAAAATGAGTAACCATACAATTTCATTTTAATGTATAAATCGATTATTGGCTATCACTATAGGCATCACTTCTGGCCAAGTACTTTACTTTCACTTTATTTCTATTAAGCTGACGGTCACCCTGACCTCACTGGGCAAACGATTTTATTGCGTTCCATCCGCATAAATAGACAAGTAAAAAATGCGCCAAAGTTTCTTCGGCGCAATCGAGTTCTCTGTACAGCTTAGAATGCTGTATGAATCTCTCAGCCCTTTCCCATGAAACTTTCTGCCACGGCCCGGTGGTGGCCTGTGTTGTTGCCAGACACGATCATGGGTAAATTTAACCTCAAATAAAATAAAAACTACTGAGGCTAGAAGGCTGCAATTTGGTATGTTTGACGATTGGAGGGTGGATGATCAACATACCAATTTACAGCCCTCTAACCTCAGTAGTCTTTAAGATCTGAGGGCGGACAGAAAAAGTGCAGACGGACAGACAAATAGCCATCTCTGTAATAGCTTTCTTTTACAGAAGACTAAAACGGTTTAGGATAATCCTTTCCATCTGTCAATGCTATGCAAAGTAGGGGAATATTGCAATGTAGTCCGGGAAGCGATTTTATCATTCTTATTTTTCGTAATTTTTTATTTTTTGTTATCATTTCAGACAGTATGATGAAACTGGCTTTGGTTGTCGTGGTCTGTGCGGCCGCAAGCCTCACCAACGCCCAAGGCCCACGTAAGTCCCGGTCGAATGAGTATTTATGCTAAAATTTTAACTCATCCTTCCTAAAGCCTACCAAAAAAAAGTTAAAGGTATTTCAGTGAATCAACCGTCTCCACATCTTGGTCGGAAGTATTTAAATCAAATCTCAAGCAGTTTGCCTCGTCAAAATAAAGCAATCAAAATGACTTTTATTTATTGCATTCTATCCAAAGCACTCCAGTCAGCCGTCAGTCACGAAGGCCATAGTTGAGAAAAGTAAAACACGCGACATTGTTCATACTGATGTACTTATTCATCGATTTCTATCCAGCTTGCAACACCACCGACTACGACTGCAAGTGCACTCGTCTCCTGGGTAGGAGCCTCGGAGGCGGAGGCCCCGGAGGCGGAGGCCTCGGAGGCGGAGGCCTCGGAGGCGGAGGCCTCGGAGGCGGAGGCCTCGGAGGCGGAGGCCACGGAGGCGGAGGGGAAGGAGGCCACGGGGGCTGGGGAGGACACTGGGGAAGAGAAGGAGGACGTTCCGGAGAAATGGGAGGTTGGGGAGGAAGGCGAGGAGGAGGAGGAGGAGGAGGAGGAGGACGAGAAGGAGGACGGGGAAGAGGCATGGTGGTGGAGGAAGAGGAGGAGGGGTGGCGGTAGGGGTCAAGCTCTAACAGACTGCGCTCAGGAACTAGGAATTACACCTCCGCCTATGCCAGGTATTAGTACTTTTCATATCTGCTTAATAAATGTATGTATGTATGTATGTATATGTACATATATATACCTGTATATATGTATATATATATCTGTATATATATGTGTGTGTATATATATATGTATGTATATATATATATATATATATATATATATATATATATATATATATATATATATATATATATATATAAATATATACTGTATATAGTATATAACCTAGCTGGAGCCCAGAAAGACGATAAGAAGACCCGGGAAATGAATGAAATGAGTGCATGAACCAGAATGATAATGAAGCTCACGTGGGAAAATGTGTCGCAATCTATTTCCCAGGTTTGGAAAAAAAAAAAAGCGTGAAAGTAGAAATAAGGTTACACACAAATGCGAGTAAACTTTCATTTTGGGAAAGATCACTTGATTCGTGATGTTTTCAGTACCATGTCCATGTGTTTATACTTATTCTTTTTTTTTCCTTCCTTAACAAAAGCGTGGGGATCAGGTACTAAGCCACAGCTTTCTGACGATTTACAAAACTGCTTGATCAAGAAGGGACTGACGAATCAGTCACTGGTGAGTAGACACTCCTGTCACGTTTTCAGAACTGAAAAGTACCTGCCATTGATTCACTAAACCGTATCTGCCAAGTAATTATTCATCCACTAAACCGTATCAAGTAATTATTCATCCACTAAATCGTTTCTGTCAAGTGATTACCTGTCAAATAATTATTCATTACAAGTCGTATCTATCAAGTAATTACCTGCCAAGCAATTACTCGTCGCTAAATCGTTTCAGTCAAGTAATTATTCATCGCTAAATCGTTTCTGTCAAGTAATCATTCATCACTAAATCGTATCTGTCAAGTAATTATTCATCACTAATCGTATCCGTCAAGTAATTACTCATCACTAAATCGTTTCTGTCAAGTAATTACTCACCACTAAATCGTTTCTGTCAAGTAATTATTCATCACTAAATCGTTTCTGTCAAGTAGTTATTCATCACTAAATCGTATCTGTCAAGTAATTATTCATCACTAATCGTACCCGTCAAGTAATTATTCATCACTAAATCGTTTCTGTCAAGTAATTATTCATCACTAAATCGTTTCTGTCAAGTAATTATTCATTACTAAATCGAAATCCGTCAAGTAATTACTCATCACTAAATCGTATCCGTCAAGTAATTACTCATCACTAAATCGTTTCTGTCAAGTAATTGTTCAACACTAAATAGTATCTGTTAAGTAATTATTCATTACTAATCGTATCTATCAAGTAATTACTCATCACTAAAATAGTATCTCATCATCTGTAGTCATTCATCACTAAATCGTTTCTGCCAAGTATTTATTCATCAGTAAATCGTATCTATGTAATCAGTGATTACCTGTCAATTAATTACTCATCACTAAATAGTATCTGACAAGTAGTCATTCATCACTAAATCGTATTTGTCAGGTAATTATTCATCACTAAATCATATCTATCAAGTAATCATTCATCATTAAATCATATGTCAAGTGATTACTCATAACCAAATCGTATCTGTCAAGTAACTGCTCATCACTAAATCAAGTAATTACTCATCACTAAATAGTTTCTATCAAGTAACTGCTCATGCCTGTCTAGTAATTATTCATCACTAAATAATTTCTGTCAGGTGACTGCTCATTACTCATCACTAAATTAGTTTCTGTCAAGTAACTTCTCATCACTAAATCGTGTCTGTCTGCTCATCATTAAATCTTATTCATCACTAAATAGTTTCTGTCAAGCAACTGCTCATCACTGAATCGTGTCTGTCAAGTAACTGCTCATCACTAAATGGCATCTGTCAAGTAATTACTCAGAGTTAACTGATTACAAGTTAACTTAAATCACACCTGTGAATACAATGATCCACAGCTCTACAGCCCTCTTTATCACTTCACGACAATAATACTTTAAAGCCTCACAACAACTGACGCCTAATTACCAGTATCATATTCCGCAGCTGACTGATACAGGAGCTATCAAGACGACCGAATTGGCCACAGCTCTTACGGGAAGCCTCACCAACAACAGATGGGAAACGCTGACTACAGCCCAAGTCGATGCTATAGTGAATGAAGTGCCTGCCTGCGACACAAGCTCTCAGGGACAAACAAATAACGTAAGTATTAATATTTGATATCAATCACTTTCTCGTGATCTCAGATGGAAAAGTCAAGTCCGCAGGGGTATGTATGCATACTGCTGTATACGGGAAGCTTAAGCCAACTCGATCAGTTGTCCTCTCCTGGCTGAATAAACATAGAAATAATATTACATGTATGAAAACTTCTTTGAAAAATGGAAGTTATAAAACAGCTTGTTATTCTTTCTGGAGTTACCTGAAAGAATAACTTCCATTTTTCAAGGATGTTATCATATATGTAATGTTATTTCTGTTTATTCTGGCTGAAGAAGAGGCCAATTGACCAAGTTGGCGAAAGCTTCCTGTATATAGCAATATACAGACATACTACTGCGGGCTTGAATTTTCCATGTAAGTATTAATGCACAATGTCTTGAAAATCGAAAATGTCTCAAGTTACATTTAAGTCATGAACTTGGTTGTAACCCATGTTTAAATTTTTCAAAAGTTTTCGAATGATATTTACCGAGTTCTTCATCCAGAAACCTCCTAATAGACTAAGCAGGGACAGAAGAATCTCTTCGTACATAAATAGAACGTCTCCAGAATGACAAACTAATGCACTGACAATAAACGCTAATTTCTTCTCTCCTTGCAACAGTACTTGGTCTTCCAAAACTGCTTGGTGGCGAAATGCAAAACGACCCTTGCTACTCCTTAAGGAATTATCCTGAAGACGTCCTAATGACTAACTCCACGGCGAAGATCACCTCTTGATATCAAGTTAGACCAAAATGTTATTAGAAAGAGCACACACAAAACCTTGAACTTTGAAACGCCAGTTACTTCATAAATAAATTTTGAGCATATTTACTGAGTATTATTATCCACTGACGCTTTAACACATTAGTAAAACATTAATAATAGTTTCACTGAAGGAGAAACTTAAGACGAGGCCAGAACGTGCAAGAAGCTTTGGTCATCAGTCACTGACAGCGATATATTTGGAGTTACGGAGTCATGGAAGTCAAAAAGCCAAAAATGAAGAAAAATATATTGTCAATTATAAGCCCAACTTTCCATGGAAATAAAATTGCACTTATATATGTTTTTGTTATTTTTTCCTGAACGAATATTACAATTTTAAGCTTTGCAGTATATATATATATATATATATATATATATATATATATATATATATATATATATATATATATATATATATATATATATATATATATATATATATATATATATATATATATATATATATATATATATATATATATATATATATATATATATATATATATATATATATATATATATATATATATACATGTATAGACATAATATACACATATATATATGTGTGTGTGTGTATTTTGTAGTTTTCAGAAGTGAAATGAAAATGCAACTAGTTAGTATGAATGTAAGAAAGACCTTGAACAGAACGGTGCACTGATAGGTCACTTATTGCAAATACTTCCTTTCTACAACTGTTGCAGCTCACACAATAGGTGGCGTTCAGTACAGAAAATTCTGTTAATCGCGCAGATACTTCACTTTCCGAAAATGAGTCCAGCCTCCGAACAACTTATATTCAAACAGTGATCAACTAACACGCTTACATACTTTCCCTTTTAATTCTTAGACCCAAAAGAGCTGAGGGACGCGATATGATTTAGGTATCGAAAAATTCCTGTAAAAGATTCAACCAGCGCGGCACTTGAAAACTAATCCTACTTTTATTACGAAGATCAACGGTCACGTTTGATTGAGACCACTTCAGCCATATAGGAAATGTGATGACAAGGCAAGCAAAAACGACACCTTGACAGACATACGAAAGCAGAGGTGGTCACGTACACACCAAGAGCATCTATGCACGATGGCGCACCTTCATTCCAATTCTGAAGTCCCTTCGACTAGGTAGTAGTAAGTTACAATAAGGAGTAAAAGAAATACTGACATTAGGAACGGCCGCAGAGATGCTCTACCTTCATGTGCAAAAAAGTTAAGTATACCTTAGTTTAACCAGACCACTGAGCTGATTAACAGCTCTCCTAGGGCTGGCCCGAAGGATCAAACTTATTTTGCGTGGCTAAGAACCAACTGGTTGCCTAGCAACTGGACCTACAGCTTACTGTGGAATCCGAACCACATTTTACAGAGAAATGAATTTCTATCACCAGTAATAAATTCCTCTAATTCTTCACTGGCCGGCCGGAGACTCGAACGCGGGCCTAGCAGAGTGCTAGCCAAGAATTATACCGACCCGTCCAACGAGGAACTTGATGGACGGAAACCCCTCTGCACATCCATAAATGATGGTCATCTTGTGTACCAAGCTTGGCCAGAATCGACTCGACCATGTCAGATGAGTTGCGATGAAGAGGTAAGCGAGGCAGACACGCTGATGGACAGACTGGAACAAAACTTTGAGAGCATTCTGGAAGGGAATAATGCGCCCTTATCTTTACTTTCTTCTAATGCTGGTGGGTACAAATTAAGTTAGGGTTATGATTAAATTCAGGTATTTAGGGTGGAAAGTACGATGGAAGAAAGAGAATATGAAAGGAGGTACAGAAAAAGGGTTGCAACAAGGGGCCGAAGGCACTTTGCAAAGAACCTTAAGTAATGCCTACAGTGCACCGCATGAGGTGCACTGACGGCACTACCCCACTATGGGGATCAAAGCACTAGAAGAAATGGAAGACCTCTGAACCAGCACGACTTCCAAATGACAGCATCCGCTATAGATCTTTCGTAATTTAATTTGACCATTTAACCAGGTTCCACTTAACAACAGTCGGATAAAAAACACTATTAGAAACACGAGTCTTAAATGGAGAAACAAATCCACAGTTATGTATATGTACATATATTTAAAGATAAAGTTGCACAGATAGCTTTCGGGAATCGGTTCGGTTCCCCTTTTCAATCAGACTGAAACGGGAACCGAACCGATTCCCGAAAGCTATCTGTACAGTTTTATCTTTTAAATATACATACATATACATAGCTGTAGATCCGTTTCTCCAATAGTCGGTTATTCTATATCCTTACATTCTATATCCTCACGGAATGTCGCCCTAAAATTAGGAGACAGAATGTTAGTTACTGCCACACTAGCAGAAATATAGGTGGTTCTTAAAATGAGATTCTTAACCCATTTTCATGGATGAAGACGAAAACTGCTTGACTTTTCCCGAACAAGAAATTAACGGCAAGCACAAACTTCGCTGCATGATATTGAAAAACACATAATTCAAGCTAAACTAAATGATAAAATGTGTATGCGGAAATTGGCTAGACTAGGAAACAGTTTCAAAGCCGGAAAAAGGTATCCTGAAATGCATTACCTGTACAGTAAAACTCTAATAATAAAAACACATCCTAAATCTGTTACAATGCTATAAACAATCAGGTGAGGTTTACATTGTAACAATGAATAACACTGCGTTTTATTCACGTTATTCATTGTCGTCTTTAAACGTCCTTTTCATACGGAAGTCTGACGTCACAATAGTATGAAAAGGATGACGTCACGTGCTAATTGGACAGGCATTTAAGGTAAAGTATTTAAAGCAAGTTCTCATCCACTGTGTCCCATTCATCCAGATACTGCAGGCAGAAGTGTACACTATAATTACCCTTCGGGATCGATCCAGAATCACTTCGACGTCGAGCTACGAGCAGCCGGTAAGTTGTCTTGAAGTTTCTCGATGCTTATTGCTTCAACGCAATCGGTAAGGTGTATTGAAGTTTCTTGATGCTTATTGCTTCAACGCAATCGGTAAGGTGTATATGAAGTTTCTCGAATTGACTTTGTAACAACGCAATCGTTAAGGTGTATTGAAGTTTCTTGATGCTTTGTTTCAAAGAAAATAGGAAAGTTGGATCGAAGTTTCACCGACTAGTTAGTTCTATCCTTCAGGTTACAAAGTTTCCTCTCTTTAAAAGGAATCGGGAACATTGACTTTGTAACTGAGAAAAAGTGCCCTCGTTGCTTTTCTATTGTGGAACACATTTTTTGGACATTCTTTCCAATGAAAACCTTGAAATCCGCAAGGGATTCACTGCCCTTCATTTCCACCAGGATTTAAAGCTGAACCATTCTGAAAAATGGAAGGCTGCAGTATCTGAGAAAATACAAAACTGATAAAAAAATGGTAGAGACTGCAGTTTTATTAGTGTTTTGCCAAATAGGTCACTACTGATTTTGCAGATGCAGATACTGCAAATGGGACCCCTAAATAAAGCATTGAAGAATCATTCAGAAACTGCAGTAACTTGTGTATTACAGTAGTGTTTCACGAGCCAAACAGGTGGAATATCTCAATTTGAAAATTCTGCAGATACTGCAAATGGTACTCCCTAAATAAAGCATTGAAGAATCATTCTGAAACTGCAGTAACTTGTGTATTAGTGTTTCACGTGCCCAGTAGGTGGAATATCTCAATTTCGAAAATTCTGCAGATACTGCAAATGGGACCCCCTAAATAAAGCACTGAAGAACCATTCTGAAACTGCAGTAACTTGTGTATTAGTGTGTCATGAGCCCAGCAGGTGGCATACCTCAATTTCGAAAATTTTGCAGATACTGCAGTTTACCATTTTAGGGCAGAAAGCCTTTCACTGGAAAGCGCATCCGAATATTCTAGGATATAGGAAGCTGAACGTCAACGCAGTTGTTAAAAGCGAAAGGTTCTGGTGAATGTGTGCAGAGCTTTGAATGTTCTGTAGGCAGAAGAGGTCGAATAATTTTAAGGCTAATGACGGGCGATTAAAATGAGTAACCATACAATTTAATTTTTAATGTATAAATCGATTATTGGCTATCACTATAGGCATCACTTCTGGTCAAGTACTATACCTTCACTTTATTTCCATTAAGCTGACGGTCACCCTGACCTCACCGGGCAAACGATTTTATTGCGTCCCATCCGCATAAATACACAGTAAAAAATGCACCGAAGTTTCTTCGGCGCAATGGAGTTTTCTGTACAGCTTAGAATGCTGTATGAATCTCTCAGCCCTTTCCCATGAAAGTTTCTGCCACGGCCCGGTGGTGGCCTGTTGTTGGCACCTATAGCGGTGCCAGACGCAAGATCATGGGTAAATTTAACTCAAATGAAATAAAAACTACTGAGGCTAGAGGGCTGCAATTTGGTATGTTTGATGATTGGAGGGTGGATGATCAACATACCAATTTGCAGCCCTCTAGCCTCAGTAGTCTTTAAGATCTGAGGGCGGACAGAAAAACGGACAGACAAATAGCCATCTCTATAATAGCTTTCTTTTACAGAACACTAAAACGGTTTAGGATAATCCTTTCCATCTGTCAATGCTATGCAAAGTAGGGAATAAATTGCAATGTAGTCCGGGAAGCGATTTTATCATTCTTATTTTTCGTAATATATTTATTTTTTTTTATCATTTCAGACAGTATGATGAAACTGGCTTTGGTTGTCGTGGTCTTTGCGGCCGCAAGCCTCACCAACGCCCAATGGCCCACGTAAGTCCCGGTCGAATGAGTATTTATGCTAAAATTTTAACTCATCCTTCGTAAAGCCTACCAAAAAAAGTTAAAGGTATTTCAGTGAATCAACCGTCTCCACATCTTGGTCGGAAGTATTTAAATCAAATCTCAAGCAGTTTGCCTCGTCAAAATAAAGCAATCAAAATCACTTTTATTTATTGCTTTCTATCCAAAGCACTCCAGTCAGCCGTCAGTCACGAAGGCCATAGTTGAGAAAAGTACAACACGCGACATTGTTCATGCTGATGTACTTATTCATCGATTTCTATCCAGCTTGCAACACCACCGACTACGACTGCAAGTGCACTCGTCTCTAGGAGCCCTCGGGAAGTGCGGGAGGCGGAGGCTCGGAGGCGGAGGCTTCGGAGGGTAGGGAGGCCGGAGGCGGAGGCCACGGAGGCGGAGGCCACGGAAGCGGAGGCACGGGGCGGGGGAGGACACTGGGGAAGAGGAGGAGGACGTTCCGGAGAAATGGGAGGTTGGGGAGGAAGGCGAGAGAGGAGGACGGGGAAGAGGCATGGTGGAGGAGGAAGAGGAGGAGGGGGGTGGCGGTAGGGGTCAAGCTCTAACAGACTGCGCTCAGGAACTAGGAGTTACACCTCCGCCTATGCCAGGTATTAGTACTTTTCATATCTGCTTAATAATGTATGTATGTATGTATGTATATGTACATATATATACCTGTATATATGTATATATATATCTGTATATATATGTGTATATATATGTATGTATGTATATATATATATATATATATATATATATATATATATATATATATATATATATATATACATACATACATATACTGTATATAGTATATAACCTAGCTGGAGCCCCGAAAGACGATAAGAAGACCCGGGAAATGAATGAAATGAGTGCATGAACCAGAATGATAATGAAGCTCAAGTGAGAAAATGTGTCGCAATCTATTTCCAGGCTTGGAAAAAAAAAGCGTGAAAGTAGAAATAAGGTTACACACAAATGCGAGTAAACTTTCATTTTGGGAAAGTTCACTTGATTCGTGATGTTTTCAGTACCATGTCCATGTGTTTATACTTATCCTTTTTTTTTTCCTTCCTTAACAAAAGCGTGGGGATCAGGTACTAAGCCACAGCTTTCTGAAGATTTACAAAACTGCTTGATCAAGAAGGGACTGACGAAGCAGGCACTGGTGAGTAGATACTACTGTCACGTTTTCAGAACTGTGCCACTGATTTGATACACTGCCAAGTAATTATTCATCCACTAAAGTATCTGCCAAGTAATTATTCATCCACTAAACCGTATCTGCCAAGTAATTATTCATCCACTAAATCGTTTCTGTCAAGTGATTACCTGTCAAATAATTATTCATTACAAGTCGTATCTATCAAGTAATTACCTGCCAAGCAATTACTCGTCGCTAAATCGTTTCAGTCAAGTAATTATTCATCACTAAATCGTTTCTGTCAAGTAATCATTCATCACTAAATCGTATCTGTCAAGTAATTATTCATCACTAATCGTATCCGTCAAGTAATTACTCATCACTAAATCGTTTCTGTCAAGTAATTACTCGTCACTAAATCGTTTCTGTCAAGTAATTATTCATCACTAAATCGTTTCTGTCAAGTAGTCATTCATCACTAATCGTATCTGTCAAGTAATTATTCATCACTAATCGTATCCGTCAAGTAATTACTCATCACTAAATCGTTTCTGTCAAGTAATTACTCACCACTAAATCGTTTCTGTCAAGTAATTATTCATCACTAAATCGAAATCCGTCAAGTAATTACTCATCACTAAATCGTATCCGTCAAGTAATTACTCATCACTAAATCGTTTCTGTCAAGTAATTATTCAACACTAAATCGTATCTGTAATTATTCATCACTAATCGTATGTATCAAGTAATTACCTGTCAATTAATTACACATCACTAAATCGTATCTATCAAGTAATTACTCATCACTAAATAGTATCTGTCAAGTACTCATTCATCACTAAATCGTATCTGCCAAGTAATTATTCATCAGTAAATCGTATCTATCAAGTAATCATTCATCATTAAATCGTAAGTCAATTGATTACTCATCACCAAATCGTATCTGTCAAGTAGTCATTCATCACTAAATCGTATTTGTCAAGTAATTATTCATCACTAAATCGTATCTATCAAGTAATCATTCATCATTAAATCATATGTCAAGTGATTACTCATCACCAAATCGTATCTGTCAAGTAACTGCTCATCACTAAATCGCGCCTGTCAAATAATTATTCATCACTAAATAGTTTCTGTCAAGTAATTACTCATCACTAAATAGTTTCTATCAAGTAACTGCTCATCACTAAATCGTGTCTGTCAAGTACTTATTCATCACTAAATAGTTTCTGTCAGGTGACTGCTCATTCACTGAATCGTATCTGTCAAGTAACTGCTCATTCACTGAATCGTATCTGTCAAGTAACTGCTCATCACTAAATCGTATCTGTCAAGTAACTGCTCATCATTAAATCGTATCTTAACTGCTCATCACTAAATCGTATCTGTCAAGTAACTGCTCATCATTAAATCGTATCTGTCAAGTAACTGCTCATCACTAAATCGAATCTGTCAAGTAATTATTCATCACTAAATAGTTTGTCAAGTAACTGCTCATCACTAAATGGCATCTGTTAAGTAATTACTCAGAGTTAACTGATTACAATACTTAAATTACACCTGTGAATACAATGATCCACAGCTCTACAGCCCTCTTTATCACTTCACGACAATAATACTTTAAAACCTCACAACAACTGACGCCTAATTACCAGTACCATATTCCGCAGCTGACTGATACAGGAGCTATCAAGACGACCGAATTGGCCACAGCTCTTACGGGAAGCCTCACCAACAACAGATGGGAAACGCTGACTACAGCCCAAGTCGATGCTATAGTGAATGAAGTGCCTGCCTGCGACACAAGCTCTCAGGGACAAACAAATAACGTAAGTATTAATATTTGATATCAATCACTTTCTGGTGATCTCAGATGGAAAAGTCAAGTCCGCAGGGGTATGTATGTATACTGCTGTATACGGGAAGCTTAAGCCAACTCGATCAGTTGTCCTCTCCTGGCTGAATAAACATAGAAATAATATTACATGTATGAAAACTTCTTTGAAAAATGGAAGTTATAAAACAGCTTGTTATTCTTTCTGGAGTTACCTGAAAGAATAACTTCCATTTTTCAAGGATGTTATCATACATGTAATGTTATTTCTGTTTATTCTGGCTGAAGAAGAGGCCAATTGACCAAGTTGGCGAAAGCTTCCTGTATATAGCAATATACAGACATACTACTGCGGGCTTGAATTTTCCATGTAAGTATTAATGCACAATGTCTTGAAAATCGAAAATGTCTCAAGTTACATTTAAGTCATGAACTTGGTTGTAACCCATGTTTAAATTTTTCAAACAGTTTTCGAATGATATTTACCGAGTTCTTCATCCAGAAGCCTCCTAATAGACTAAGCAGGGACAGAAGAATCTCTTCGTACATAAATAGAACGTCTCCAGAATGACAAACTAATGCACTGACAATAAACGCTAATTTCTTCTCTCCTTGCAACAGTACTTGGTCTTCCAAAACTGCTTGGTGGCGAAATGCAAACGACCCTTGCTACTCCTTAAGGAATTATCCTGAAGACGTCCTAATGACTAACTCCACGGCGAAGATCACCTCTTGATATCAAGTTAGACCAAAATGTTATTAGAAAGAGCACACACAAAACCATGAACTTTGAAACGCCAGTTACTTCATAAATAAATTTTGAGCATATTTACTGAGTATTATTATCCACTGACGCTTTAACACATTAGTAAAACATTAATAATAGTTTCACTGAAGGAGAAACTTAAGACGAGGCCAGAACGTGCAAGAAGCTTTGGTCATCAGTCACTGACAGCGATATATTTGGAGTTACGGAGTCATGGAAGTCAAAAAGCCAAAAATGAAGAAAAATATATTGTCAATTATAAGCCCAACTTTCCATGGAAATAAAATTGCACTTATATATGTTTTTGTTATTTTTTCCTGAACGAATATTACAATTTTAAGCTTTGCAGTATATATATATATATATATATATATATATATATATATATATATATGAATACATACAATAATATATATATATATATATATATATATATATATATATATATATATACATATACATTTATATATATATATATATATATATATATATATATATATATATATATATATATATACATGTATAGACACATAATATACATATATATATGTGTGTGTGTGTATTTTGTAGTTTTCAGAAGTGAAATGAAAATGCAACTAGTTAGTATGAATGTAAGAAAGACCTTGAACAGAACGGTGCACTGATATGTCACTTATTGCAAATACTTCCTTTCTACAACTGTTGCAGCTCAGACAATAGGTGGCGTTCAGTACAGAAAATTCTGTTAATCGCGCAGATACTTCACTTTCCGAAAATGAGTCCAGCCTCCGAACAACTTATATTCAAACAGTGATCAACTAACACGCTTACATACTTTCCCTTTTAATTCTTAGACCCAAAAGAGCTGAGGGACGCGATATGATTTAGGTATCGAAAAATTCCTGTAAAAGATTCAACCAGCGCGGCACTTGAAAACTAATCCTACTTTTATTACGAAGATCAACGGTCACGTTTGATTGAGACCACTTCAGCCATATAGGAAATGTGATGACAAGGCAAGCAAAAACGACACCTTGACAGACATACGAAAGCAGAGGTGGTCACGTACACACCAAGAGCATCTATGCACGATGGCGCACCTTGATTCCAATTCTGAAGTCCCTTTGACTATAGTAGGTAGTAGTAACTTACAATAAGGAGTAAAAGAAATACTGACATTAGGAACGGCCGCAGAGATGCTCTACCTTCATGTGCGAAAAAGTTAAGTATACCTTAGTTTAACCAGACCACTGAGCTGATTAACAGCTCTCCTAGGGCTGGCCCGAAGGATCAAACTTATTTTGCGTGGCTAAGAACCAACTGGTTGCCTAGCAACTGGACCTACAGCTTACTGTGGAATCCGAACCACATTTTACAGAGAAATGAATTTCTATCACCGGTAATAAATTCCTCTAATTCTTCACTGGCCGGCCGGAGACTCGAACGCGGGCCTAGCAGAGTGCTAGCCAAGAATTATACCGACCCGTCCAACGAGGAACTTGATGGACGGAAACCCCTCTGCACATCCATAAATGATGGTCATCTTGTGTACCAAGCTTGGCCAGAATCGACTCGACCATGTCAGATGAGTTGCGATGAAGAGGTAAGCGAGGCAGACACGCTGATGGACAGACTGGAACAAAACTTTGAGAGCATTCTGGAAGGGAATAATGCGATATCTTTACTTTCTTCTAATGCTGGTGGGTACAAATTAAGTTAGGGTTATGATTAAATTCAGGTATTTAGGGTGGAAAGTACGATGGAAGAAAGAGAATATGAAAGGAGGTACAGAAAAAGGGTTGCAACAAGGGGCCGAAGGCACTTTGCAAAGAACCTTAAGTAATGCCTACAGTGCACCGCATGAGGTGCACTGACGGCACTACCCCACTATGGGGATCAACGCACTGGAAGAAGTGGAAGACCTCTGAACTAGCATGACTTCCAAATGACAGCATCCGCTATAGATCTTTCGTAATTTAATTTGACCATTTAACCAGGTTCCACTTAACAACAGTCGGATAAAAACACTATTAGTAGCACGAGTCTTAAATGGAGAAACAAATCCACAGTTATGTATATATATGTACATATATTTAAAGATAAGTTGCACAGATAGCTTTCGGGAATCGGTTCGGTTCCCCTTTTCAATCAGACTGAAACGGGAACCGAACCGATTCCCGAAAGCTATCTGTACAGTTTTATCTTTAAAAATATATGCACATATACATAGCTGTAGATCCGTTTCTCCAATAGTCGGTTATTCTATATCCTTACATTCTATATCCTCACGGAATGTCGCCCTAAAATTAGGAGACAGAATGTTAGTTACTGCCACACTAGCAGAAATATAGGTGGTTCTTAAAATGAGATTCTTAACCCATTTTCATGGATGAAGACGAAAACTGCTTGACTTTTTCCCGAACAAGAAATTAACGGCAAGCACAAATTTCAAAGGCTGCATGATATTGAAAACACATAATTCAAGCTAAACTAAATGATAAAATGTGTAAGCGGAAATTGGCTAGACTAGGAAACAGTTTCAAAGCCAAAAAAGGTATCCTGAAATGCATTACCTGTACAATAAAAATCTTAATAATAAAAACATACATCCTAAATCTGTTACAATGCTATAAACAATCAGGTGAGGTTTACATTGTAACAATGAATAACACTGTGTTTTATCCACGTTATTCATTGTCGTCTTTAAACGTCCTTTTCATACGGAAGTCTGACGTCACAATAGTATGAAAAGGATGACGTCACGTGCTAATTGGACAGGCATTTAAGGTAAAGTATTTAAAGCAAGTTCTCATCCACTGTGTCCCATTCAACCAGGTACTGCAGGCAGAAGTGTACACTATAATTACCCTTCGGGATCGAACCAGAATCACTTCGACGTCGAGCTACGAGCAGCCGGTAAGTTGTCTTGAAGTTTCTCGATGCTTATTGCTTCAACGCAATCGGTAAGGTGTATTGAAGTTTCTTGATGCTTATTGCTTCAACGCAATCGGTAAGGTGTATTGAAGTTTCTTGATGCAATCGGTAGGTGTGTTTCTTTGCTTAGCAATAGGAAAGTTGGATCGAAGTTTCACCGACTAGTTAGTTCTATCCTTCAGGTTACAACAGTTTCCTCTCTTTAAAAGGAATCGGGAACATTGACTTTGTAACTGACGCAGTGCCCTCGTTGCTTTTCTATTGTGGAACACATTTTTTGGACATTCTTTCCAATGAAAACCTTGAAATCCGCAAGGGATTCACTGCCCTTCATTTCCACCAGGATTTAAAGCTGCCCTAAAATGGAAGGCTGCAGTATCTGAGAAAATACAAAACTGAGAAAAATGGTAGAGACTGCAGTTTTCCCTTGCCTCACTACTGATTTTGCAGATGCAGATACTGCAAATGGGACCCCCTAAATAAAGCATTGAAGAATCATTCAGAAACTGCAGTAACTTGTGTATTACAGTAGTGTTTCACGAGCCAAACAGGTGGAATATCTCAATTTCGAAAATTCTGCAGATACTGCAAATGGTACTCCCCTAAATAAAGCATTGAAGAATCATTCTGAAACTGCAGTAACTTGTGTATTAGTGTTTCACGAGCCAAACAGGTGGAATATCTCAATT
Source organism: Macrobrachium rosenbergii (assembly GCF_040412425.1). Classification (NCBI taxonomy): domain Eukaryota; kingdom Metazoa; phylum Arthropoda; class Malacostraca; order Decapoda; family Palaemonidae; genus Macrobrachium; species Macrobrachium rosenbergii. The sequence continues at coordinate 40,505,276 of NC_089767.1, read as the reverse complement.
TCGAAAATTCTGCAGATACTGCAAATGGGACCCCCTAAATAAAGCACTGAAGAACCATTCTGAAACTGCAGTAACTTGTGTATTAGTGTGTCACGAGCCCAGTAGGTGGCATACCTCAATTTCGAAAATTTTGCAGATACTGCAGTTTACCATTTTAGGGCAGAAAGCCTTTCACTGGAAAGCGCATCCGAATATTCTAGGATATATGAAGCTGAACGTCAACGCAGTTGTTAAAAGCGAAAGGTTCTGGTGAATGTGTGCAGAGCTTTGAATGTTCTGTAGGCAGAAGAGGTCGAATAATTTTAAGGCTAATGACGGGCGATTAAAATGAGTAACCATACAATTTAATTTTAATGTATAAATCGATTATTGGCTATCACTATAGGCATCACTTCTGGTCAAGTACTATACCTTCACTTTATTTCCATTAAGCTGACGGTCACCCTGACCTCACCGGGCAAACGATTTTATTGCGTCCCATCCGCATAAATACACAAGTAAAAAATGCACCGAAGTTTCTTCGGCGCAATGGAGTTTTCTGTACAGCTTAGAATGCTGTATGCATCTCTCAGCCCTTTCCCATGAAAGTTTCTGCCACGGCCCGGTGGTGGCCTCTGTTGTTGGCACCTATAGCGGTGCCAGACGCAAGATCATGGGTAAATTTAACCTCAAATGAAATAAAAACTACTGAGGCTAGAGGGCTGCAATTTGGTATGTTTGATGATTGGAGGGTGGATGATCAACATACCAATTTGCAGCCCTCTAGCCTCAGTAGTCTTTAAGATCTAAGGGCGGACAGAAAAAGTGCATAGCCATCTCTATAATAGCTTTCTTTTACAGAACACTAAAACGGTTTAGGATAATCCTTTCCATCTGTCAATGCTATGCAAAGTAGGGGAATAAATTGCAGTGTAGTCCGGGAAGCGATTTTATCGTTCTTATTTTTCGTAATATATTTATTATTTTTTTATCATTTCAGACAGTATGATGAAACTGGCTTTGGTTGTCGTGGTCTTTGCGGCCGCAAGCCTCACCAACGCCCATGGCCCACGTAAGTCCCGGTCGAATGAGTATTTATGCTAAAATTTTAACTCATCCTTCGTAAAGCCTACCAAAAAAAAGTTAAAGGTATTTCAGTGACTCAACCGTCTCCACATCTTGGACGGGAGTATTTAAATCAAATCTCAAGCAGTTTGCCTCGTCAGCATCAAGCAATTAAAATCACTTTTATTTATTGCTTTCTATCCAAAGCACTCCAGTCAGCCGTCAGTCACGAAGGCCATAGTTGAGAAAAGTACAACACGCGACATTGTTCATGCTGATGTACTTATTCATCGATTTCTATCCAGCTTGCAACACCACCGACTACGACTGCAAGTGCACTCGTCTCCTGGGTAGGAGCCTCGGAGGCGGAGGCCACGGAGGCGGAGGCTACGGGGGCGGGGGAGGACACTGGGGAAGAGGAGGAGGACGTTCCGGAGAAATGGGAGGTTGGGGAGGAAGGCGAGGAGGAGGACGGGGGAAGAGGCATGGTGGAGGACGCGGAGGGGGTGGCGGTAGGGGTCAAGCTCTAACAGACTGCGCTCAGGAACTAGGAGTTACACCTCCGCCTATGCCAGGTATTAGTACTTTTCATATCTGCTTAATAATGTATGTATGTATGTATGTATATGTACATATATATACCTGTATATATGTATATATATATCTGTATATATATGTGTATGTGTATGTATATATATATATATATATATATATATATATATATATATATATATATATATATATATATATATATACATACATACATACTGTATATAGTATATAACCTAGCTGGAGCCCCTGAAAACGATAAGAAGACCCGGAAATGAATGAAATGAGTGCATGAACCAGAATGATAATGAAGCTCAAGTGAGAAAATGTGTCGTAATCTATTTTCAGGCTTGGAAAAAAAAGCGTGAAAGTAGAAATAAGGTTACACACAAATGCGAGTAAACTTTCATTTTGGGAAAGTTCACTTGATTCGTGATGTTTTCAGTACCATGTCCATGTGTTTATACTTATCCTTTTTTTTTTCCTTCCTTAACAAAAGCGTGGGGATCAGGTACTAAGCCACAGCTTTCTGAAGATTTACAAAACTGCTTGATCAAGAAGGGACTGACGAAGCAGGCACTGGTGAGTAGATACTACTGTCACGTTTTCAGAACTGTGCCACTGATTCACTGAAAAGTACCTGCCAAGTAATTATTCATCCACTAAACCGTATCTGCCAAGTAATTATTCATCCACTAAACCGTATCTGCCAAGTAATTATTCATCCACTAAAGTAGTGATTACCTGTCAAATAATTATTCATTACAAGTCGTATCTATCAAGTAATTACCTGCCAAGCAATTACTCGTCGCTAAATCGTTTCAGTCAAGTAATTATTCATCACTAAATCGTTTCTGTCAAGTAATCATTCATCACTAAATCGTATCTGTCAAGTAATTATTCATCACTAATCGTATCCGTCAAGTAATTACTCATCACTAAATCGTTTCTGTCAAGTAATTACTCACCATTAAATCGTTTCTGTCAAGTAATTATTCATCACTAATCGTATCTATCAAGTAATTACCTGTCAAGTAATTACTCGTCACTAAATCGTTTCTGTCAAGTAATTATTCATCACTAAATCGTTTCTGTCAAGTAGTCATTCATCACTAATCGTATCTGTCAAGTAATTATTCATCACTAATCGTATCCGTCAAGTAATTACTCATCACTAAATCGTTTCTGTCAAGTAATTACTCACCACTAAATCGTTTCTGTCAAGTAATTATTCATCACTAAATCGAAATCCGTCAAGTAATTACTCATCACTAAATCGTATCCGTCAAGTAATTACTCATCACTAAATCGTTTCTGTCAAGTAATTATTCAACACTAAATCGTATCTGTCAAGTAATTATTCATCACTAATCGTATGTATCAAGTAATTACCTGTCAAGTAATTACACATCACTAAATCGTATCCGTCAAGTAATTACTCATCACTAAATAGTATCTGTCAAGTACTCATTCATCACTAAATCGTATCTGCCAAGTAATTATTCATCACTAAATCGTATCTATCAAGTAATCATTCATCATTAAATCGTAAGTCATGTGATTACTCATCACCAAATCGTATCTGTCAAGTAGTCATTCATCACTAAATCGTATCTGCCAAGTAATTATTCATCACTAAATCGTATCTATCAAGTAATCATTCATCATTAAATCGTATGTCAAGTGATTACTCATCACCAAATCGTATCTGTCAAGTAACTGCTCATCACTAAATCGCGCCTGTCAAATAATTATTCATCACTAAATAGTTTCTGTCAAGTAATTACTCATCACTAAATAGTTTCTATCAAGTAACTGCTCATCACTAAATCGTGTCTGTCAAGTACTTATTCATCACTAAATAGTTTCTGTCAGGTGACTGCTCATTCACTGAATCGTATCTGTCAAGTAACTGCTCATTCACTGAATCGTATCTGTCAAGTAACTGCTCATCACTAAATCGTATCTGTCAAGTAACTGCTCATCATTAAATCGTATCTGTCAAGTAACTGCTCATCACTAAATCGTATCTGTCAAGTAACTGCTCATCATTAAATCGTATCTGTCAAGTAACTGCTCATCACTAAATCGTGTCTGTCAAGTAATTATTCATCACTAAATAGTTTGTCAAGTAACTGCTCATCACTAAATGGCATCTGTCAAGTAATTACTCAGAGTTAACTGATTACAATACTTAAATTACACCTGTGAATAGAATGATCCATAGCTCTACAGCCCTCTTTATCACTTCACGACAATAATACTTTAAAACCTCACAACAACTGACGCCTAATTACCAGTACCATATTCCGCAGCTGACTGATACAGGAGCTATCAAGACGACCGAATTGGCCACAGCTCTTACGGGAAGCCTCACCAACAACAGATGGGAAACGCTGACTACAGCCCAAGTCGATGCTATAGTGAATGAAGTGCCTGCCTGCGACACAAGCTCTCAGGGACAAACAAATAACGTAGGTATTAATATTTGATATCAATCACTTTCTGGTGATCTCAGATGGAAAAGTCAAGTCCGCAGGGGTATGTATGCATATTGCTGTATATGGGAAGCTTAAGCCAACTCGATCAGTTGTCCTCTCCTGGCTGAATAAACATAGAAATAATATTACATGTATGAAAACTTCTTTGAAAATGGAAGTTATAAAACAGCTTGTTATTCTTTCTGGAGTTACCTGAAAGAATAACTTCCATTTTTCAAGGATGTTATCATATATGTAATGTTATTTCTGTTTATTCTGGCTGAAGAAGAGGCCAATTGACCAAGTTGGCGAAAGCTTCCTGTATATAGCAATATACAGACATACTAATGCGGGCTTGAATTTTCCATGTAAGTATTAATGCACAATGTCTTGAAAATCGAAAATGTCTCAAGTTACATTTAAGTCATGAACTTGGTTGTAACCCATGTTTAAGTTTTTCAAAATGTTTTCGAATGATATTGACCGAGTTCTTCATCCAGGAACCTCCTAATAGACTAAGCAGGGACAGAAGAATCTCTTCGTACATAAATAGAACGTCTCCAGAATGACAAACTAATGCACTGACAATAAACGCTAATTTCTTCTCTCCTTGCAACAGTACTTGGTCTTCAAAAACTGTTTGGTGGCGAAATGCAAAACGACCCTTGCTACTCCTTAAGGAATTATCCTGAAGACGTCCTAATGACTAACTCCACGGCGAAGATCACCTCTTGATATCAAGTTAGACCAAAACGTTATTAGAAAGAGCACAAACAAAACCATGAACTTTGAAACGCCAGTTACTTCATAAATAAATTTTGAGCATATTTACTGAGTATTGTTATCCACTGACGCTTTAACACATTAGTAAAACATTAATAATAGTTTCACTGAAGGAGAAACTGAGGTGTATAAGAAGCTTTGGTCATCAGTCACTGACAGCGATATATTTGGAGTTATGAAGTCATGGAACTCAAAAAGCCAAAATTAACTGCTAGCAAAATATTTGGAATTATAACCATGAAACTCAAAATGCCAAAGTTAAATGCTTTCAACACATTTGGAGTTAGGATGTCATGAAACTCAAAATGCCAAAATTAATTGCTGGCAACATACTCTGAATATGAAACTCATAACGACAAAATTAATAAGTAGCAGCAACATGATAAAGTATACATTGGCCAAATATGTCAAATGTAAGTGTGCGCGAATGTTTATGATATAAAAAAATGGAGAACCCACTACAAAAACAAAATGAGTTAAAACCAGTGTCTAAATTCTTCTGGCCTAGTTGTTGTCATTCTTGGAGAATGAAAGATCAAAGGACGGAGGATTAACGGATAAGCAACTGAAGTTAATAAGCTGACAATGGCTGCATACTTGTATAAAAAAGAAAAAATCCCAGATCAATCATAAATAACAAACTTTCGTCAAGCCGTGTGCAATTAAACCAAAAATGTTTGAGCATTTCCAACCCGACCGTTCTCAAGATACAGGTATCATTGTTTTCAGTAAAATACACTGCATCACTGGCCACTAATATGCATCAGTATCTTATTTACTTTACCCTAGGAATGACTGACACTCAAAGCGAACTACATAATCGATGATTGTTGTTTTTGTTACCAAGTTTTTGTATATGTGAAGCGACTAATATGAAAGGAGGTACAGTAAAAGGGTTGCAACTAGGGGCCGAAGGCACGTTGCAAAGAACCTTAAGTAATGCCTACAGTGCACCGCATGAGGTGCACTGACGGCACTACCCCACTATGGGGATCAACGCACTGGAAGAAGTGGAAGACCTCTGAACTAGCATGACTTCCAAATGACAGCATCCGCTATAGATCTTTCGTAATTTAATTTGACCATTTAACCAGGTTCCACTTAACAACAGTCGGATAAAAAATACTATTAGTAGCACGAGTCTTCAATGGAGAAACAAATCCACAGTTATGTATATATACTGTACATATATTTAAAGATAAAGTTGCACTGATAGCTTTCGGGAATCGGTTCAGTTCCCCTTTTCAATCAGACTGAAACGGGAACCGAACCGATTCCCGAAAGCTATCTGTACAGTTTTATCTTTAAGTATACATACATATACATAGCTGTAGATCCGTTTCTCCAATAGTCGGTTATTCTATATCCTTACATTCTATATCCTCACGGAATGTCGCCCTAAAATTAGGAGACAGAATGTTAGTTACTGCCACACTAGCAGAAATATAGGTGGTTCTTACAATGAGATTCTTAACCCATTTTCATGGATGAAGACGAAAACTGCTTGACTTTTCCCGAACAAGAAATTAACGGCAAGCCGTCCTTAGCCCTACTGAATTGCTCAAAGGCACAAATCTCGCTGCGTGATATTGAAAAACACATAATTCAAGCTAAACTAAATGATAAAATGTGTAAGCGGAAATTGGCTAGACTAGGAAACAGTTTCAAAGCCAAAAAAAGGTATCCTGAAATGCATTACCTGTACAATAAAACCCTAATAATAAAACAAATAATAATAAAAATTAAAATCCAGGGACACTCCTACAAAAGCATACATCCTAAATCTGTTACAATGCTATAAACAGTCAGGTGACGTTTACAATGTAACAATGAGTAACACTGCGTTTTATTCACGTTATTTATTGTCGTCTTTAACCGTCATTTATATACGGAAGTTTGACGTCACAATAGTATGAAAAGGATGACGTCACGTGCTAATTGGACAGGCATTTAAGATAAAGTATTAAAAGCAAGTTCTCATCCACTGTGTCCCATTCAACGAGGTACTGCAGGCAGAAGTATATACTAATTTATTATTACCCTTCGCGATCGAACCAGAATCACTTCGACGTCGAGCTACGAGCAACCGGTAAGTTGTCTTGAAGTTTGTCGATGCTTATTGCTTCAACGCAATCGGTAAGGTGTATTGAAGTTTCTTGATGCTTAGTGTTGCAAGCAATAGGAAAGTGGGATCGAAGTTTCACCGACTAGTTAATTCTATCCTTCAGGTTAAAACAGTTTCCTCTCTTTAAAAGGAATCAGGAAAATCGACTTTGTAACTGACGCAGTGCCCTCGTTACTTTTCTATTGTGTATTTCATTTTTTGGACATTCTTTCCAATGAAAACCTTGAAATCCGCAAGGGATTCACTGCCCTTCATTTCCATCAGGATTTAAAGCTGCCCTAAAATGGAAGGCTGCAGTATCTGAGAAAATACAAAACTGAGAAAAATGGTAGATACTGCAGTTTTCCCTTGCCTTACTACTGATTTTGCAGATATTGCAAATGGGACCCCCTAAGCAAAGCATTGAAGAATCATTCAGAAACCGCAGTAACTTGTGTATTACAGTAATGTTTCACGAGCCCAGTAGGTGGCATATCTCAGTTTCGAAAATTCTGCAGATACTACAAATGGTACGCCCCTAAATAAAGCATTGAAGAATCATTCTGAAACTGCAGTAACTTGTGTATTAGTGTGTCACGAGCCCAGCAGGGGACCAGATACTGCAAATGGTAAATAAAGCACTGAAGAATCATTCTGAAACTGCAGTAACTTGTGTATTAAGTGTTTCACGAGCCCAGCAGGTGGCATACCTCAATTTCGAAAATTTTGCAGATACTGCAGTTTACCATTTTAGGGCAGAAAGCCTTTCACTGGAAAGCGTATCCGAATATTCTAAGATATATGAAGCTGAACGTCAACGCAGTTGTTAAAAGCGAAAGGTTCTGGTGAATGTGTGCAGAGCTTTGAATGTTCTGTAGGCAGAAGAGGTCGAATAATTTTAAGGCTAATGACGGGCGATTAAAATGAGTAACCATACAATTTAATTTTAATGTATAAATCGATTATTGGCTATCACTATAGGCATCACTTCTGGTCAAGTACTTTACTTTCACTTTATTTCCATTAAGCTGACGGTCACCCTGACCTCACTGAGCAAACGGTTTTATTGCGTCTCATCCACATAAATAAATAAGTAAAAAATGCGCCGAAGTTTCTTCGGCGCAATCGAGTTTTCTGTGCAGCTTAGAATGCTGTATGCATCTCTCAGCCCTTTCCCATGAAACTTTCTGCCACGGCCCGGTGGTGGCCTGTGTTGTTGGCACCTATAGCGGTGCCAGACGCAAGATCATGGGTAAATTTAACCTCAAATGAAATAAAAACTACTGAGGCTAGAGGGCTGCAATTTGGTGTGTTTGATGATTGAGGGTGGATGATCAACATACCAATTTGCAGCCCTCTAGCCTCAGTAGTCTTTAAGATCTGAGGGCGGATAGAAAAGTGCATAGCCATCATCTATAATAGCTTTCTTTTACAGAACACTAAAACGGTTTAGGATAATCCTTTCCATCTGTCAATGCTCTGCAAAGGAGGGGAATATTGCAATGTAGTCCGGGGGAGCCGATTTTATCATTCTTATTTTTCGTAATTTATTTATTATTTTTTTTTATCATTTCAGACAGCATGATGAAACTGGCTTTGGTTGTCGTGGTGTTTGCGGCCGCAAGCCTCACCAACGCCCATGGCCCACGTAAGTCCCGGTCGAATGAGTAATTGCTGAAATACTCATCCTTCGTAAAGCCTACAAAAAAAAGTTAAAGGTATTTCAGTGAATCAACCGTCTCCACATCTTGGACGGAAGTATTTAAATAAAATCTCAAGCAGTCTGCCTCGTCAACATAAAGCAATCAAAATGACTTTTATTGACTGCATTCTATCCAAAGCACTCCAGTCAGCCGTCAGTCACGAAAGCTATAGTTGAGAAAAGTAAACAAAACACGCGACACTATTCATGCTGATGTACTTATTCATCGATTTCTATCCAGCTTGCGCCACCACCGACTACGACTGCAAGTGCACTCGTCTCCTGGGTAGAAGCCTCGGATGCGGAGGTCACGGGGGCGGGGGAGGACCCTGGGGAGGAGGAGGAGGAGGACGTTCCGGAGAAATGGGAGGTATGGGAGGAAGGACAGGGGGACAGGAAGGAAGAGGATGGTGGGGTGGCGGAGGGGGTGGCGGTAGGGGTCAAGCTCTAACAGACTGCGCTCAGGAACTAGGAATTACACCTCCGTCTATGCCAGGTATTAGTACTTTTCATATCTGCTTAATAATGTATGTATGTATGTACATGTATGTATGTATGTATGTATGTATGTATATGTGTATGTATATGTACATGTATATATACATATATGTGTATGTATATATATATATATATATATATACATGTATATATATATATATATATATATATATATATATATATATATATATATATATATATATATATATATATATATATATATATATATATATATATATATATATATATATATATATATAACCTAAGTTGGAGCCCTGAAAAACGATAAGAAGACCCGGGAAATGAATGAAATGAGTGCATGAACCAGCATGATAATGAAGCTTAAGTGAGAAAATGTATCGCAATCTATTTCCAGGTTTGGAAAAAAAAAAGCGTGAAAGTAGAAATAAGGTTACACACAAATGCGAGTAAACTCTCATTTTGGGAGAGATCGCTTGATTCGTGAGATTTTCAGTACCATGTCCATGTGTTTATACTCATCTTTTTTTCTTTTTTTCTTCCTTAACAAAAGCGTGGGGATCAGGCACTAAGCCACAGCTTTCTGACGAATTACAAAACTGCTTAATCAAGAAGGGACTGACGAAGCAGGCACTGGTGAGTAGATAATCCTGTCACGTTTTCAGAACTGTGCCACTGATTCACTGAAAAGTATCTGCCATGTAATTATTCATCACTGATCGTATCTATCAAGTAATTACCTGTCAAATAATTAATCGTCACTAAATCGTTTCTGTCAAGTAATTACCTGTCAAGTAATTACTCGTCACTAAATCGTTTCTGTCAAGTAATTATTCATCACTAAATCGTTTATCTAATCAAATGGTTCCGTCAAGTAATTACTCATCACTAAATCGTATCTGTCAAGTAATTATTCATCACTAAATCGTTTCTATCAAGTAATCATTCATCATTAAATCGTATGTCAAGTGATTACTCATCACCAAATCGTTTCTGTCAAGTAACTATTCATTACTAAATCGTGCCTGTCAAGTAATTATTCATCACTAAATAGTTTCTGTCAAGTAATTACTCATCACTAAATCGTTTCTGCTAAGTATTTGCTCATCACTAAATCGTATCTGTCTGTCAAGTAATTATTCATCACTAAATAGTTTCTGTCAGGTGACATGCTCATCACTAAATCGTATCTGTCAAGTAATTATTCATTCACTAAATCGTATCTATCAAGTAATCATTCATCACTAAATCGTATCTGTCAAGTGATTGCTCATCATTAAATCGTATCTGTCAAGTAACTGCTCATCACTAAATCGCCTGTCTGTATTCATTCAAGTAATTGTTCATCACTAAATAGTTTCTGTCATAACTTCTCATCAAGTAACTGCTCATCACTAAAAGTTTTGTGTCTGTCATCAGTAACCGTGTCTGCTCATCACTAAATGGCATCTGTAAAGTAATTACTCAGAGTTAACTGATTACAATACTTAAATCACACATGTGAATACAATGATCCATAGCTCTACAGCCCTCTTTATCACCTCACGACAATAATACTTTAAAACCTCACAACAACTGACGCCTAATTACCAGTATCATATTCCGCAGCTGACTGATACAGGAGCTATCAAGACGACCGAATTGGCCACAGCTCTTACGGGAAGCCTCACCAACAACAGATGGGAAACGCTGACTACAGCCCAAGTCGATGATATAGTGAATGAAGTGCCTGCCTGCGACACAAGCTCTCAGGGACAAACAAATAACGTAAGTATTAATATTCGATATCAATCACTTTCTGGTGATCTCAGATGGAAAAGTCAAGTCCGCAGGGGTATGTATGTATACTGCTGTATACAGGAAGCTTAAGCCAACTCGATCAGTTGTCCTCTCCTGGCTGAATAAACTTCTTCGTTTAACGTGCTTTTTCCCATTTTTCATGGGGTAAACGATGCCTTCTTTTGAAGGACTTTGATTTGGCGTTGGGGTAGGCCGCAGCCTCGATCGGCTGCCCTGCCTGACATCGCTTGGTGTATCGTGCCTCTTTTCTCCCAGCAGCGAAGAGACGTGAGCGGTTTAGGCCGACAGTTCGAGAGTGAGGCGTCTGTTATGTTTTTAGAAGGTGTTGGAGTGGCTTTGTTTGTGTGTGTATTGGTCTGTAACACCCATTTGCTTTCAGCAAACCTATCCGTTGATTACATACATAATCCCGGGGTGTTTACACGGATAGCAAAGTGTCCGTCTGACCGGCCGGCCGCGGATTTGAACCGCGACACAGACTTCTTATGAAGTCCGAGTCTGCTGCACTACCAACCGAGCCATCGAGGCTCCTCCTGGCTGAATAAACATAGAAATAATATTACATGTATGAAAACTTCTTTGAAAAATGGAAGTTATAAAACAGCTTGTTATTCTTTCTGGAGTTACCTGAAAGAATAACTTCCATTTTCAAAAGATGTTATCATATATGTAATGTTATTTCTGTTTATTCTGGCTGAAGAAGAGGCCAATTGACCATGTTGGCGAAAGCTTCCTGTATATAGCAATATACATACATACATACATACATACATACATACATACATACATACATACATACATACTACTGCGGGCTTGACTTTTCCATGTAAGTATTAAATCACAATGTCTTGAAAATCGAAAATGTCTCAAGTTACATTTAAGGGTCATAAACTTGGTTGTAACCCATGTTTAAGTTTTTCAAAATGTTTTCGAATGTTATTTACCGAGTTCTTCATCCAGAAACCTCCTAATAGACTAAGCAGGGACAGAAGAATCTATTCGTACATATATAGAACGTCTCCAGAATGACAAACTAATGCACTGACAATAAACGTTAATTTCTTCTCTCCTTGCAACAGTACTTGGTCTTCCAAAACTGCTTGGTGGCGAAATGCAAAACGACCCTTGCTACTCCTTAAGGAATTATCCTGAAGACGTCCTAATGACTAACTCCACGGCGAAGATCACCTCTTGATATCAAGTTAGACCAAAATGTTATTAGAAAGAGCACAAACAAAACCATGAACTTTGAAACACCAGTTACTTCATAAATAAATTTTGAGCATATTTACTGAGTATTATTATCCACTGACGCTTTAACACATTAGTAAAGCATTAATGATAGTTTCACTGACGGAGAAAAAACTTAAGACGAGACCACAACGTGTAAGAAGCTTTGGTCGTCAGTCACTGACAGCGATATATTTGGAGTTATGGAGTCATGGGAACTCAAAAAGCCAAAATTAACTGCTAGCAAAATATTTGGAATTATAATCATGAAATTCAAAATGCCAAAATTACCTGCTAACAACATATTCTGAATATGAAAATCATAATGCCAAAATTAACTGCTTTCAACATCTTTGGAGTTAGGATGTCATGAAACTCAAAATGCCAAAATTAATTGCTATCAACATACTCTGAATATGAAACTCTTAACGACAAAATTAATAAGTAGCAGCAACATGATAAAGTATACATTGGGCAAATATGTCAAATGTAAGTGTGCGCGAATGTTTATGATATAAAAAAATGGAGAACCCACTACAAAAACAAAATGAGTTAAAACCAATGTCTAAATTCTTCTGGCCTAGTTGTTGTCATTCTTGGAGAATGAAAAATCAAAGGACGGAGGATTAACGGATCAGCAACTGAAGTTAATAAGCTGACAATGGCTGCATATTTGTATAAAAAAGAAAAAATCCCAGATCAACCATAAATAGCAAACTTTCGTCCAGCCGTGTGCAATTAAACCAAAAATGTTTGAGCATTCCCATACTCGACCGTTCTCAAGATACAGGGTATCATTGTTTTCAGTAAAACACACTGCATCACTGGCACAGGCCACTAACATCCCTTAATTTTCTGATTTACTTTACCCTGGGAATGACTGACACTCAAAGCGAACTACATAATCGATGATTCTTGTTTTTGTTACCAAGTTTTTGTATATGTGAAGCGACTAATATATGATGTCATTCTTCTGTCTGTCTTTTATGAATATATATATATATATATATATATATATATAAATATATATATAAATATATATATATTTATATATATATATAATATACTCGTATATATATATATATATATATATATATATATATATATATATATATATATATATATATATATATATATATATATAATTCATCCAGTTTAGCCACGTGCACGCGCATCCCGCTACCGAAAAGAACAGCTTCTAACAGGTAAGGAAGGACGACATCTGGCGCCTGTCCAACGACGCGGTTCATGCTTGAAACTTCCGAAAAAGCGACAAACAAACGCATATTAAAGGCGCAAACATATACTAAAGACAGCCGCTTCCTCTGGCTGGCACGCTCGGAATTCATGCCCCTTGGAGACGATAACTACTCAAAAGTGGTATATATACCAGCCCCTCGGCTCATCGCTGTCACACCAGATCCTTGGACAAGTGAGATCTCTCGCAAACGCCGAAGGTAAAGTATTTTTTTCCTTTTCGGTATAAAATGTAAGAACTCTGGCAGATGTTCGGATTCGCTGCTGCTAACTTGTATTTTGGTTTTAATTTCCTTGACTAAAGTTGTTTCTAAACCTGAGCTCCTTTGGCAGGTGGGCTTTCATTTTAATTTGCTTTGGCAAACTTACTTTTAATTCTCATTTCCTACAGCAGAATTATGCTTCAATTCGGGTTTCCTTTAGTAAAGTTATGTTTAAATCTAGTTTTCTTTAGCCAAATTATGCTCTAATTTCAATTAATTTCAATTTCCTTTAGCAACTTCTGTTTTAATTCTAATTTCCTTTGGCAAAATTACTTTTAATTCTTATTTCCTAAAGCAAAATTATCCTTTAACTCTGATTTCCATTAGTAAACTGATGTTTAAATCTATTTTCCTTTAGCAAAATTATGCATTAATTTCAATTTCCTTGAGCAACTGATGTTTTAATTCTACTTTCCTTTAGCAAACTTACTTTTTATTCTCATTTCCTATAGCAAAATTATGCTTTAATTCTGATTTCCTTTGGTAAACTTATGTCTAACTCTAATTTCCTTCAGCAAAACTATGCATTAATTTCAATTTCCTTTAGCAACTTATGTTTTAATTCTAATTTCCTTTGGCAAACTTACTTTTAATTCTCATTTCAGAGGCAAAATTATGTTTTTATTCTGATTTCCTTCAGTAAACCTAAGTTTAAATCTAATTTCCTTCAGCAAAATTATGCATTAATTTCAATTTCCTTTAGCAACTTGTGTTTTAATTCTAATTTCCTTTAGCAAACTTGTTTTTTTCATTCTAATTTTCAGCAGCAAAATAATTCAAGCCGATTCACAGGAAAAACTTAAAAAGTTGTGTTTGATAGTCCAATCTATTTTTCCTAGTATTTATTTATTTTTCTTCCATTTCAGCTATGATGAAACAGGTCTTTGCTCTCATGATGCTACTGGCTGTGGCGAGCGCCAGCGGCCACGAACAAAGTAAGATTTCTGCTCTTCTTAACATTATTATATACTAATGCACTACAATCCGGGAAAAGCTAATCTTTTCTAATACTTTTGCCTATTCTAAATATTAGGAGAATTGTATGCGTACTTCCCCTTGTTTCAGAATTTAACAGTAAAACTCCTTTGTGTGAAGCTGCCCTGACAACGAATAATCCACATCTGCTCTGACAATGAATAATCTACATCTGCTCTGACAATGAATAACCTATATCTGCTCTGACAATGAATACCCTACATCTGCTCTGACAATGAATAACCTACATCTGCTCTGACAATGAATAACCTACATCTGCGCTGACAATGAATACCCTACATCTGCTCTGACAATGAATAACCTACATCTGCTCTGACAATGAATAACCTACATCTGCGCTGACAATGAATACCCTACATCTGCTCTGACAATGAATAACCTACATCTGCGCTGACAATGAATACCCTACATCTGCTCTGACAATGAATAAACTACATCTGCGCTGACAATGAATAACCTACATCTGCGCTGACAATGAATACCCTACATCTGCTCTGACAATGAATAACCTACATCTGTGCTGACAATGAATACCCTACATCTGCACTGACAATGAATAACCTACATCTGCTCTGACAATGAATAACCCACATCTGCTCGGACAATGAATAACCTACATCTGCTCTGACAATGAATACCCTACATCTGCTCTGACAATGAATAACCCACATCTGCTCTGACAATGAATAACCCACATCTGCTCTGACAATGAATAACCTACATCATCTGCTCTGACAATGAATAACACACATCTGCTCTGACAATGAATAACCCACATCTGCTCTGACAATGAATAACCCACATCTGCTCGGACAATGAATAACCTACATCTGCTCTGACAATGAATAACCCACATCTGCTCTGACAATGAATACCCTACATCTGCTCTGACAATGAATACCCTACATCTGCTCTGACAATGAATAACCCACATCTGCTCGGACAATGAATAACCTACATCTGCTCTGACAATGAATAACCCACATCTGCTCTGACAATGAATACCCTACATCTGCTCTGACAATGAATAATCTACATCTGCACTGACAATGAATAACCTACATCTGCTCTGACAATGAATAACCCACATCTGCTCTGACAATGAATAACCTACATCTGCTCTGACAATGAATACCCTACATCTGCTCTGACAATGAATAACACACATCTGCTCTGACAATGAATAACCTACATCTGCTCTGACAATGAATAACACACATCTGCTCTGACAATGAATAATCTACATCTGCACTGACAATGAATAACCTACATCTGCACTAACAATGAATAACCCACATCTGCACTGACAATGAATAACCTACATCTGCTCTGACAATGAATAACCCACATCTGCTCTGACAATGAATAACCCACATCTGCACTGACAATGAATAATCTACATCTGCTCTGACAGAGTCATGCAGCACCACCGCCTGCTACTGCGCCAAGGTACTGAAGAAAATAACCCTGGAGCCAAACGACACGGCGGCGGCGGCGCCGACTACAACTACAGCAGCATCAGCAGGCAGGAGAAAACCCGGCAATGAACTGGAAAGTTTGTCAGGCTCGAGTCTCAAGAAGGCAGTCAAAGACTGCCTTGGCGGCGTTATCCCGGGTATGTGCGCTTATCTTTTTTTTTTTAATCTTTGAAAGGATTATAAGCAAGCAAACTGCATGCACACACATTTTATATAATAATTTATAAATCTTTATATATATATACCTATAATATTATATATATACTAAATATATATATATATATATATTATATATATATATATATATATATATAAATATATATATATATATATATATATAAATATATATATTATATATATATATATATATATATATATATATATATATATATATATATATATATTATTAAGGCAAGCTTTACTAAATGTATAAATGTATAAACAGATAACAATGAATTTTTTTATTGTTTGTAATAATCAGTTATTGGATAAAGACGACAATTCACCACCGAAGACACAATCTCACTACAATTGTCATTTGCGGCGGGATGAGAAATTTTATATATATATACATATATATATATATATATATATATATATATATATATATATATATATATATAGATATATATATATATATATAATATATATATATATATATATATATATATATATATATTTATATATATATATATATATTTACTCTTTTTCATCAATTTCAGCGAGCTTCGACACTCTGACTGACGCCCAGAAGACATGCTTGAATGACGTTCTCCAGAAACGAGCAATCGTGAGTATTGTGCACTATATTATATGCCATTCACTATATACAATACGAGGAACTGATTTTTACATTTCACACTGAATATTGTGAACACACTTCAACAGCAAATTTTGCAAGACTGTAACTGTGCTGAAATCATAAGCGATTCGCAATAATACTCTTCGTAGGTCGACGGCACTGGGAACCTCAACATCACTACCCTGACTAACCTGATGATGGGAGAAGCAAGGAGTGAGGGGGTGACTGCAAGCACATTCAGGACCTGGGTTAACGACACTGTAACTGCATGCGTCAATGATGCCCAAACTGGCCAAGCATATGAGAGGGTAAGTTGATGCCTGTCTTCACACTGACGCAATTAGCTCGCTCTTTCATTTACTACTTTTTCTGAGGTAGATGGAGAATCGGGCCATATTCTCTCTCTCTCTCTCATTTACTACTTTTTCTGAGGTAGGTGGAGAATTAGGCCATATTCTCTCTCTCTCTCTCTCTGTCTCTCATTTACTAATTTTTCTGAGGTAGGTGGAGAATCGGGCCATATTCTCTCTCTCCCCCCCATTTACTACTTTTTCTGAGATAGATAGAGAATCGGGCCATATTCTCTCTCTCTCTTACTACTTTTTCTGAGGTAGATGGAGAATCGGACCATATTTCTCTCTCTCTCTCTCTCTCTCTCTCTCTCTCTTCAACTTTATCCTTAAGTATGCCAATCCCAGGAACAAATGGTTTGGGCATTCTAATGCCCAAACAAGAATAATATCAATCTTGCTAATGCACTTTATTGTTTTAAAACAATCACTTACTCAACCAGCCTAGTCGAAAACGTCCACAATCATTCACATTTACTCTTTCCTTGAAGAGGACCCACAATCGCCCTGTTCTCGATTAGGACTGGTAGTCTTTGTCCCTCTTCAGTTTTTCTTGTTCACTTGTTCCCAAAAGTTTTGGCAAGGTTTAAAAGGTTGATATATATATGATATATATATATATATATATATAAAATATATATATATATATAATATATATATATATATATATATATATATATATATATATATATATATATATATATATATAACATATATACATGCACATATACAGTATTTACACAGAAATATACATACATACATACACACACACACACACACACACACACACATATATATATATATATATATATATATATATATATATATATATATATATATATATATATATATACATACATACATACATACATACATACATACATACATATAGTTCGCCTAAACCTTTAATACATGAAATCTCACTGAAAACTTAACAGTGACATATAATCATGATCAGGCTGTAGCAAGTTAATTGCTTTTCATCTCCTTACAGTTCTTGAAGTTCATCACCTGCTTGAAGAACAAGTGTGCAACCGCACCTGCTTAACATATCCTAAATAAGAAGTCCTCCCAAGGATATGACGACACGGTCCTGCGGATCCAACACTGAATTTGGTTTTGATGATGTTTGCGCCTAACTGATATCAGTTCTGCTATTTAAAAACAAAAAAAAAAAAAAACTCCCTTACTCTCAAAAATGAAGAAAAAAATATATTGTCAATTATAAGCACAACTTTCCATGGAAATAAAATTGCACTTATATATGTTTTTTTTTTATTATTTTCCTGAGCGAATATTACAGTTTTAAGCTTTTGCAGTATACATATATATATATATATATATATATATATATATATATATATATATATATACACACACAAATATATATATATATATATATATAATATTTATACATATATATACATATTATATATAATGTGTGTGTGTGTATTTTGTAGTTTTCAGAAGTGAAATGAAAATGCAACTATTTAGTATTAATGTGTGTAAGACCTTGAACAGAACGGTATACTGATATGTCACTTATTGCAATTACTTCCTTTTTACAACTGTTGCAGCTCACACAATAAGTGACGTTCAGTACAGAAAATTCTGTTAATCGGGCAGATACTTCAATTTCCGAAAATGAGTTCAGCCTCCGAACAACTTATTTTCAAACAGTGATCAACTAACACGCTTGCATATTTTCCCTTTTAATTCTTAGACCCAAAAGAGCTGAGGGACGCGATATGGTTTAGGTATCGAAAAATTCCTCTAAAAGATGACGAAATACAAAAACTCATACAACTCGACCATCCTTAGAACTGATAGTAAAATTTCATCCTTCAACGAAGGAAAATTCAAGTCTTCAACCCTCACACCGCAGAGACCAAACTCAGTGCACATTCCTTCCTCGTGAAGTTGCCCCTTTATCTGAATGACTGAAATACACTCCAAAGTAGGTATTGATCATAAAGAATATTAAAAATTCATGATAAATTCCAGAGACTTTTTGAAAGAGCATTAAATTTCGTAGTATTTTACAACAGGAATAAACCCAGTGAAACCAGAGGAGGTTGGTTTCTAAGAGCTTTGCAACCAGACTGCAATGTGCTGCAATTCTGGAACAGCCATAATACCTCATTATTCTAAGAGCTTTGCAACCAGACTGCAATGTGTTGCAATTCTGGAACCACTATAATACCTCATTATTCTAAGAGCTTGCAACCAGACTGCAATGTGCTGCAATCTGGAACCGCTGCAATACCTCATTATTCTAAGAGCTTTGCAACCAGACTGCAATGTGCTGCAATTCTGGAACAGCTATAATACCTCATTATTCTAAGAGCTTTGCAACCAGACTGCAATGTACTGCAATTCTCGAACCATTATAATACCTCGCATTACACCCAGTTTGGAGACAAAACCCGTTTTCAAACTAAAAAGTCTAAAAGACCCTTGGTGCAAAGAAAAAATCTGCAGCAATTACAATACTAGTGAAGCATTTTGCAGTGCACTGCAGTATTTATGTGACCCCAAGACCTTCACAACAGAGAAAGAAAGAAACATTCTATCAATCAACCTCTATAACAACACATGCGTTATTTTTTAGGTCAACCTCTATAACAACGAAAGCGTTACTTTTGAGGTCAGCCTCTAAACCACTGCAAGCTTTACTTTTGAGGTCGACCTCTAGGACAACGCAAGCGTTTCTTCTGACGCGGGTGTTCACGAAGAACAAGTACCTACAGATATCAACAGACGACGGCCCGAAACAAAAGAATGCCAGCCAATAAGTTACATAAAGGCGCCATTCGCTTTGCCAATGGGCGTCACGTAATCACCTCTGTCATTATTTTTTCCCCCTCAGAAACGGAAGTATGGTTGACTACTTCCTGCATTCCAAGAGACAATCGTGATGACTCTTCCACTACAATAGGCAGCTGTTATCTAATCCCAGGGGAGTATTTAAACCCCCACGGCGTTTAGCTGTGGCTGTCACATTCCCCGTAGGTTGAAACCCGTTCAGGTCTCTCTTCAAACGCCGACAGAATCGTCAGGTAACGTACAATTGGGGTATTCATTTGCCATTGTTCACTACTAACAATATCGCTTTCTGATCTTCAGATTTTTTTTTAGGGCGTTCTCCTATGCGCATACCGCTACACGATTGCTTGTTGTGCTGTACTTTTGTAGGTATTTTTTGCACAATAAATTGTTTCTTCTAATTCGTGACTACGTACCTCCATGAATGCAGTTACTACACTAATTTCTTCCAAACATAGGTCCCATAAAATTTACATTCCTTTTTACATATGTCGTAACCCACACAGAGGAACTGGAAATCTATTTCAATTTTTCCAATTAAAGGAAAATAAATGTTTCCTTTTCATTTTCCTATTTGTGCAACTTCACCAACCCACCAAAAGACGTTTGGCCGGTTTTCCTGCCCAGATAACAGTGATCTTTTGGTTCTATTTCATATAATCTGTCAAATTGTGCTGGTGATGTCCTTAATCCACTGGCTGATACCATTAAAGATTCCAATATACAGAATAATGTGAGGTTATTAGTGATTCCAGGCTTATAAGTTTCACCAAAGTACCTACTAACGATTTTCCAAAATTCTGATAAGATCAGAGAGAGAGAGAGAGAGAGAGAGAGAGAGAGAGAGAGAGAGAGAGAGAGAGAGAGAGAGAGAGAGAGAGCTGGATACAGCATTCATTAAGAACATGGGGAATCCAATACCACATTTAAAAGTATTTTTTTACGTGGAGTTCTGGGCCAGGATATTAAGCAACATTCTGCTACAAACTATAACACTGTTTAAATCATAGTGACGACATAATATTAATTTCGCCGCTAAACGCTAAATGTAACCGTGAACACTTTTTTTTTTTTTGTAGATTAAATGAATTGGTGTCATCGATAAAAATTTATCATGGAGATATAAAATTATTATAACCTAACATTTTTGGATAACCGTGGGCAGGGTTTCAATTTAGAGTGCACAGAAGCCAGAAGTCAAGAAATCATTAATTACACCCATATTCTAAGTGCTTTACAAGTACGCTGCCAGAAATACACAGCTGAAACAGCTGCAGTAAAGATACAGGCAAGGAATTAAAATATCTCCATGCAGAGAGAACGGCAAAAGATTCCTTACGATAAAAGCGCTACAGATATTCCCCAGGTACTAAGAGAGTTCAGTGTTCGGGTTAGCAGTCAAGGACACGCATCAATGCAATGGGAAAAAGGCACTTTTGTTTACGACCATCTCTAAACGAAAATCTGCTAAATTTAACAGGACAGGTGCTGAAAAAGTCGAGGAACTTTAATATTATATTACAACTTAATATAACTGAGTTTAGTTTTCGTTCAGTTTTGATAAGAATATGAATATCCAATAATTTCTAATGAAATATACCATATGCAGTGTCAGTAACAAGGGTACGCATTTTGACCACAATGTCAGCAAAAAGATTTATCTCTGGTCTTTCTGTTAGAAACTACTGCCGGTGAAGTCAACTAACCGCTGAAAAACAATGACTGGTAAATAACACGGTCACCTTGGATTGCCTACTTCTCCCGCCTGCTGTTTTATGCGTCTTCATGTTTTCTTTCCACTGTTTATCATCACATGTTTATGGAAAAACTCTCCTACTGTGTATCAGTTCTCTTCAGCTGTCTTTGAACGAAACCGGTCTAAAATGTAACTTTGTTTTTTTCTCTGTGTACTTTGCATTTCAAAATGACATAGCATTGTGCGTATATATATATATGTATATATGTATATATATATATATATATATATATATATATATATATATATATATATATATATATATATATATATATATATATTTCTTTTTCCTCCTTGAGTTCTCCCCTCTGTAGCCATTGCCATGTTTCATCGCTAGCCAGTTCTTTTGTCTGTCTCATGCACTGTCCGTGCATTGGTTTGCTGTGCCATTCCTCTGTTCTGTTTTTCAGTCTCCTGTCTCTGTATATTTCTGGGTCTTCGTCTACTTTTATCAGCCCTTCTTCCCATGCACTCCTTGGCCACTCGTCTTCAATGGTTTTCCGGTGTTGCCCCAGCGCTCTGCTCCCGATGTTGACGCAGTCCTCTATGCTTAGTAGACCTCTCCCTCCTTCCTTTCGTGTCATGTATAGTCTGTCTGTATTTGCTCTTAGGTGTCGTGCTTTGTGTATTGTCACGTATTTCCTAGTTTTCTGGTCTATGCTGCGGAGTTTCAGCCTTCGTCCACTCCGCTACTCCTGCGCTGTATCTGATTGCTGTTACTGCCCACGCGTTTATGGTTTTCGTCATATTTCCGGAGTTGAGTTTTGGCTTGAGTATCGCCTCAAGTCCCTGCATGTATTCTTTCCTGATCGTGTCCTTCATCTCTTGGTGTTTTATATCATTTGTATCCTGTCTCATCTATGTGTTGGATGCTATTCCCGTCTGGTAGCTTTATCACTTCAGTCCTTGTCACTTTGCCTTTTTGTATGTTGACCAAGGCGCACTTGTTATTATTATTATATTATTATTATCATTATTCTTCGCGACTATGAAGACCACTCACCTTCTTTAGAGATGAGGATTATCTAAGGCCCATTTTTCTTAAGTGTAAACCTTACAGTACTGTTCAGAATTCACTTCAAATCCTTAGACTTTACGAAGACAAATGAGGGAATGAAAAGGGTCTTATTTTATCCTCATTATTATTATTATTATTATTATTATTATTATTATTATTATTATTATTATTATTACAGGGAAAGTAAATGTATGTCTCTCCTCTTTCAGTCCCAAGATGAAACTGGCAGTAGCTCTTGTGGTTATGGTCGTCGTGAGCGTTGACGCTCATCCAGGCAAACACGGTAAGTTTTTAAATTGATAATAGCACGTAAATTTTCATTTGCGCTGACAGTCGCAACTGGCTAAAATGCGAGTAAATACTGATCGAGAATAACTCTCATTATGATTATGTGGTAATCCTTCAGCCACGATGATCTTGAATTCTTGTCATACCAACACATTTTTGTCGTTATCTGAGGTAATATATAAATAATATATATATATATATATATATATATATATATATATATATATATATATATATATATATATAAACTTTACTTTATATAACTGCTAATCACGAATAAGTCCCATTAAGATTAAGTAGTAATTACTTCACCCGTATTATTTTCAATTCTTGCAATACAAATATATTTTTGTAATTATCTTTATATATATATATATATATATATATATATATATATATATATATATATATATATATATATATATATATATATATATATATATATATATATATATATATATATATATATGTGTGTGTGTGTGTGTGTGTGTGTGTGTGTGTGTGTGTGTGTGTTTGTATGTATATATACATATATAAATATATATACATTTGCATATATATATATGTACATACATATATATATCACAAACGTACTATTAGAGTAACTGACGTAGACTAATGATAGTTCCTATCCACATCCCCCTACAAAATGAGAATCTTCTTCAGACATTTACGTCATTTCAGACCGCCCGTGCAATGCCGACACCCCTGAATGCCGGTGCCGCAAGCTCACGAAGCCGCCAAAGGACGCAGAAGAAGGAAAGGGAGGCCCTATGGGAGAAGCCATTTCAGCCTGCGAACAAGAGCTGACGACCCAAGTCCCCGTTGGGAGAGGTAGGAATCTCAAGTACTCCTTCTGTGCTTGAAAGAAAAAATATGAAAGAATACGCTCAAGAGACACACAGTGCATATATGTATAAATAATCTGATAAATATGTATATAAATTAGTCTTCCAGAAAATTATATTTGGCATGCATATAATTTCTTTTTTAAAGTATAAATAAATAGTGTGGGTAGAAGTACCATTAAATGAGTCAGTCTCCATTTTGCTTCACATAGCGTATAATAAGTACGAAAGCACAGGAAGAAATTTAATTCTATATATATATATATATAAATATATTATATATACATATATATATATATATATATATATATATATATATATATATATATATATATATATATATATATATATGTGTGTGTGTGTGTGTGTGTGTATGTGTGTATATATGAAGCAAGGCTTAACAGACGAAAGAGAGATAAAGAAACGCCGTATGCATACGGCAAACCCGAAGTGGAAACCTGTGGAAAGTATAATCTAAAATATTATACTTAAGCTCATCCTAATCATAACTGACCTTCCACTGTTGTTGACTAGTTTACAGAACACATTAAAATGATAACCACACAATACAAACTACCTAATGCTGACTTTAAAGCCTCGTTTACCAGCGTCCTTCATGTATTAAATACCTGCCCTGTCTTATTTTGACTCTCCAGGTAGGGGGCGCGGCCCCCACGAGCATCCTCTCGAACAGATGTCCGATGAATTCAAGAGCTGCGTCAAAGACAAGCTCCTGAGTACTTTAGGATTTGTAAGTAGCCTATCCTGCTCAATACTTTCCATAAATATTTTCTTAACTACGTAGCCTACCCTGTTAAGTATTTTTCATAAATATATTGTCAAGTAAGTAAGCAGCTTACCCTATTAAATATTTTTCACAAATATATTGTCAAGTAAGTAAGCAGCCTACCTTGTTAAATATTTTCCATAGATAAATTATTAAGGAAGTTGACTACCCTTAAATATATTCCATAAATTAATTCTCAAGTATGTAAGTAGCCTACCCTGTTAAATATTTTTCATTAACATATTCTTAAGCAAGTAAGTAGCCTACCTTGTTTAATATTTTTCATAAATACATTCCTAATTAAGTAAGTAGTCTACCCTGTTAAATATTTTTCATAAACATGTCCTTAAGTTAGACAATGGAAAATAAAATAAAACTGGTAGCAAAAAATTACAAATATTAAAACAGCCAAACCATATAAGAATTAAACAAAAGAGTAAAAAAAATACACCCAAAATCCACTCCAATTTTTCTATAAACCAAAAACGCAAAAAATACATCATTTATTCATTTGTTTTTTAAGACACCGTTAGACATTAAAATTCAACGAACACGATAAATACACAATGCAAAGAAAAAAACAAAAGATCATCCTCAAAGATTTTATCAAACAATAAACGTGTTTATGTTTCTATTAAAAGGCATCTATAAAACCAACAATCTGTTCAACCTATAACTGTATCCTTTCACAATTATGTTACATATATATATTTTTAGATATTTTTTATATGAAACTAATGTTAAACTTATTCACAATTATGTACATATAAATTTTTAGATATTTCTTATATGAAACTCCTTTCAAACTTAATCATATTTAGCTTATCTAATTTTATTACGGCATCAATAACCTAGGTGTTGTGACGACAGTTTGAAGACATAAATAAATCAATTCTCCTTTCCCAAACAAAACACTCAATGACTTGTCCTATCTCAAGGTGGACGGATCGGGAAAAGTCAACGCCACCGCCGTGGAATCGAAACTGGCCGAAATGCTCAACGCTAACAAAGGAAGCGACGTCTCAGACGCACAAGTCCAGACCATCGTCAGCGAAGTCCCTCGATGCATCACGGAGGCTGGAGGAGACAATCTCGAAGTACATGGCTAAGACAATCTCTCTCTCTCTCTCTCTCTCTCAATCTGTTTCTGTCTCTCTTTTACTGTTATAAGGAAATTACAAATATAATTAGAGATTCAACTTTCTCTCTCTCTCTCTCAATCTGTTTCTGTCTTTCTCTCTCTCTCTCTCTCTTTCAATCTGTTTCTGTTTCTCTTTCATTGTCATAAGGAAATTAAAAATATAATTATATAATTTCAGATTCAACTCTCTCTCTCTCTCTCTCTCTCTCTCTCTCTCTCTCTCTCTCTCTCTCTCTCTCTCTCTCTCTCTCTCTCTCAATCTGTTCCTTTCATAGTCATAAGGAAATTAAAAATATAATTATATAATTTCAGATTCCTCTCTCTCTCTCTCTCTCTCTCTCTCTGACCTCTCTTTCATTGTCTTGTGGAAATTAGAAATATAATTTCAGGGTCAACATCCGAATACGTCATAGAAATTGGAGACTAATAACTAATGAAAGAGTTGTAGGATTAAAAAACACTAAAATGTATACTTTATCTTATATTGCATAATCAAATGTTTCTATATGAAGTGCAAGATGACACATGCATTGTAAGCAAATAACAACATATTGCAAATTTACAATCGCACTCGTGAATAGCATCCCACAATACTACATTATCCTTGCATCTTCTCGAATCAAAATACTGTTTGGCAACAACTGAAATTATATCTCTTACGAAGCACCCAAATAATACTAAGATTTACATGTTTGAACAGAAGTTAAATTTCATGCTCTAATTCACTGTTTCAACTTTTACACAAGCTGCGAGACTTCCACCACTGCATGAAGGACGCCTGCGCGACTGCACTGTCTGCTTAGGAAGGATCCTGGAGTTTTCAAGCTACAAGGACCAAATTCTGGAACTCTGCTGACCACGTGCAATGACTTGGCTTCGATAGATTACTTACTCTGCTAAAGTAGAAAAAAATATCTTCACAATGAAAAATAGCACTAGTGTCTCACTACCACTGTCAAGGACATCTATAGGCCAAGGCCAAGAGAAAGAGATCTGCTCACTTCCCCCAAATCGCCCATGTAGGCGGAGCTTTGTCTACCTCCTTATTGCGTCAGCAGGCGAATTGCCGTAACGAGCAGGTACCACTGAGATACGCCATCGCCTAAGTAGTTACCCCACGTAGGAGGCGACTCCACCCAATTGGGTAGGCCTCGTCTCTCTTGGCCTTGCTATAAACCATTAAAATTTTGGCAGCAATACATACAGGGATTTTTATTCTTATCCTTCCGGTACTGATAAACTCGGGAAAGGGGGGGAAAAAAGAGAATCTCACAAACCTCATTAATTGAATAGATTCAACTTCTATGGGGTAAAACCGAAAGAACTACCAACGTATTCAGATATAGCTTTAAAATGATTATCTTCACTGGAAGAATACTCTGTAATCGCTCCAACAAAATAACCGAAACCCAGTCCTTCAAAAGGGCAACTCAGAACATACTGTCGGCAAGCGTCAGCTTGCAAAGGATGTGAAAATATACAATCAATAACTTTTCCTTTTAAGTAAAACAGTTTTATCTATATTTTGAACCAGTCAAAAGTTTCCTGCAGAACGATATAAAATGAAAGCCATACAGCATCCATGCTCTATTTACCTATGTAAGGATGACTCCCCGTGCAAAGTATTTCACAGAAGTGAATTTGCTAAAAGATTACTTAAGACAGACTCATTTAAAAATGAATACTGGCACATGAGTTGGGGTGAATGATAACTAACAATGTATACGGATCATTTTGCAAGGAAAACGATTTTGCTTGCATATCCCACTTTTCTGTCAATGTAATCATGTGACTTGTGCGATTAAAATGATTTTTCGTCTCGTTAATTGAGCTTCCGATCAGGCTGAAATCAGGTTGGCTTAGAGAACATGTTAAGGGTGGCAAGTTGGCCGTTACTTCACTTTGAACACACTGATTACCTTTGAAAATTAATATCACCCGAGAACAAAACTTTACAAAGAATATCAACCTTTGTATGCATTGAAATGACTATATATATATATATATATATATATATATATATATATATATATATATATATTATATATATATATATATATATATATATATATATATATGTATATATATAGACTATGCATATATTTACAGTATATATATATATATATATATATAATTACATATATATGTATATATGTATATATGTATATATATTTATATATATATTATATACATATATATACAGTATATATATATATATATATATATATATATATATATATATATATATATATATATATATATATATATATATATATATACATACACACACAATCATTAAGCTACAAATGTCGTTTAATGTCCAAAAAAATTTCATATGTAAATATATATGTATGTTACTAACAGGACCTCATTGAAACTGGATGGTATTTAGCGGAGGTCCAATTAGTAACTGTATTAATGCACAGGTAATTGTGTAAGTGATAAAATTAATATATATATTTATATACTGTATATATATAATCGATAAGCAGATATAGCCAGAGACAGTTAGCAAGCAGTGGAAATACCCAGAAGCACACAAATCCAAATTACATCTTTGGTTCTGAAAGGAAAAATAACAGGTAATAAATGGACGACATTTCTTGCATCCATGATATTGCAGTTTATGCCAGAACGCCTCCAATAACGACAGAAAAATTACACATATTCCCCCCCCAACACAGAGACACTATCCCCCCATCCCTTCAGGCATGCAGTACCAAGGAGGATCTTGGGGAACATAATGACTCGGACAGGTATATATACCCTTGCAACTCACGTCTCCTGCATCAGGTCCTTCAAGGAACGAGATCTGTCCCTTTGTGCGAGAACTCCCAGCAATGGCAGGTAAAGTTGAGTCTCTCTTTTGTTTTTATTGATAGAGCACCAAGAAATGTAGCAGATATTGGAACTTCTTTTTCGACGTTCCACTGTCTGACAATGTTTTTTTTTCAGCAGTTCCAGAGAGTTTTGCATTATTTTTATTTTCGCAGTTTTCAATAACATCGGGATGCGCGAACGAAAAGAGTCGGCGTAAATGTATATAAATCCATCACTGAAGAGGCTCGGCTTCTCTTAAAAATGGTTTTATTTATAGGAATTATTGCATCCTCATAGGGCTCGCGAAAAGTACAAATGGCACCGGTGTATATGACAGAATCTAAAATACGAACGATGATTATTTTTTGCTTGGTTATTTTGCCACAGTATTCTTATTTTGTCTTCCCTAACTTACAGAACAAAAGAAAACGTATTTCTGGATTTTAAAGCCCTTTGTCTTCTACCAAGGTTGTTGTATGATAAATTTATCCCCTTCTATATTATCCCTGCAGACACGAGGATATCTTGAATGTTTGAAACTTACTGGCAACAGTGCGGTATTCTGTTTTACATCCTGTAACAACGTCACCTTTATCAAACTCTGACGATTTTAAGACAATTCTTTGAAACACAAAAATGAAGTATCCAGATTTCATTTTGTTTTTCAGTCGTTGAGCTATTCCATTGGGAAGACGAGGCTTGTGATCGGTTTTCTCACGAATTCCCTAGGCTTCTGTCCTTCGTGAAAACTGCACAATAATCTTTTTAAAACAATCTGAACTTAGCTTATTCGCTGCTGATAAATTTCTGCCCTTACCAATTTTGTTTGAGATTTCGTGACCGGCAATATGATACAAACACACAAAAAGACAAAAATCCTGTTTTGAAAAAAAAAAAATACTGGACGAGATTTTGTAAAGTTAACAAAAGAAAAATCTTTAAAGTGAACCCCTCCACCACCAACAGTCACTCATTTCGGCGGATTTTCCTATAAATATTCTTCAACAAACAAGAGCATGAAAGATGATCTTTTTATAAACTGGCAAAGGAAAGCTTTCGCTTCAAAATGTACGACTGAATCGGACCTCCGGAACCTCTCTTATTAAAGACTAACATTTCTAATCGAGTGTCACTGCCTCATTGTCATCTGAGGTATATGTTACGTCTTGAATAGGGCAACAAATGTTTCACATTTCTGAAACTGTGGCACTAATAACTGCAAATTAGTCAATAAACAACTGCAAAACTCATCTTGGAAGTTAAGGCAGAAATCATCATCTTACATCTTCGAAGTTGTATCACAGAAAAAATGGTTACATTCTACAGAGCAGAACAATGTAAGACTTGAATATTAGGCCCTGTTTCAATCCTTATGAATTTCTCAAGGAAAACTAAAGCTTTAAATCTCCTACAATGAACAGCTTAAAGCCAGAATACAAAAGTATGAATTACACCAATACCTAAGTCATATTCGTTCTTGCAAGACCTAAGTCATAAAGAAATGATCTTCGTTCTTGCAGTCAGAGACTACAACTCACCATAAAGAAATGATCTTCCTCGTATTTAGTCAAGAGACTACAACTCACCATAAAAATGATCTTATGCATTTAATCAGAGACTACAACTTGCAATGAAAAAAATGATCTTCCATGTATTTAATCAGAGAATACAACTCACAATGAAGAAATGATCTTCCTCACAACAGATTTCTCCCAAACAATAATACACGCACAAAGCAAGAAATGAAGTTCACTAAATAGATCTCTATGTTTTTCCTCCCTCTTGTTTTTTATTTTATGAAAGATATTTTAAAGAAGCAACACAGATCTTTGGATGAAACTAAATACGCATTAAAAACTCTGTATATAACACATCTCTTTAACTAAAAGGACAACCAACTTTGTCAATAATTGTAATTATATTTTAAGATTTAAAAATCGATGACAGTCTGCGAGCTTGCTCAATTGCAATCCAAGAGAACGCCCTTACAGTATATTGCAGATTTCCTGTTCAACATCTATGAATAACCCTTCATCTTCTAAAAATAGTTAGTAGAAAATTTCAACTACAAGCAACTTCAACAACATTTGCGACAGAACCACTTCAACTCTATCCAAAATGAACCCCTTTCTCTACATCTGATAATCCAACCCACCCTTCAGAAACAAATGAGGAGGTATCTTTAGCTGTCATATTTGAATATTCCATATTAAGTTATATATATATATATATATATATATATATATATATATATATATATATATATATATATATAACCAATTAAATTTTTTTAAGCAGATAAGGTTTCACGGGCTTGCCAGACATCGTGCAGCCATACCTTATTAACACTACTGTTGCCAGAAATAAAATGTATGTTCCTTCTTTTACAGCCTTCAGATCAACCTGGCAAGCGCTCTCGGGCTTTTTAGTTGCTGTGAGCGTCAATGCTCAACCAGACCAGACCACGTAAGGAGACCCTTTATTTCTTCCACCGATATTACGGATATATTTGCCTATCCATGACATGGCCTTTGCCAACCTTACAGTATAAAATTACCTTTTCTAATTATAAGATTTTCATCATTTTACCATTTATCGTGACTTCTTGGCTTATAAAGCAAGTGTTTTTTTATTATAAAATAAATTTGTAAGATATATTAAAATATAATCATATTTACTAAACCAAGCTTCTCTATGGTATGAAGAGTGCATCAGCCACTGTGATCTGAAATTCTCTTATATCCGTGTTTTCCCGAATCCATTGCTTGTTAAGATTCGTATTCTCTCTCTCCCAGTGACTAAATTTTCTGAGGCAGATGTAGAACTAGGACCGTTCTCTCTCTCTCTCTCTCTCTCTCTCTCGTTTATTACCAATTCTGAGGTAGATGGAGAATCGGGCCTCTTTTTCTCGCTCTCTCTCTCTCACTGATTACATTTTCTTACGTATGTGGAGAATCGGCTTGTTTTTGTCTTCCCAGAAAATACAACCCTAACCAAACGCCACTTTCCAGACCCACCCTGCACCGCTGACAACTTAGATTGCAAGTGTCATAGCCTCTTGAGGCCACCACACACAACAGAACAGAAGGCGCCGACGGCAGTCTATAGGAAAGGCCATTAAACCTGTGAGGACAAACTCGGGGTGAAGGTCCCCGCTCCACCAGATCAAATTACTAAAAATCTTTCTCATTTGTTTATAAACAAATCATACTTAGAAACATCCTGTGTGATATGACGCGCGATATTGCAAACGACTGCTCAACATGATGTACTGAAGGGTGCATATAACTGATATGATGCGCAGATGTGCATATAAATAATGATATGATGCACAGATGTCCATGCAGCCGATATGCTGCAGTAAAGATGCTCACAATATGAAACTCTGTAAAAAATAAATCCATTCCACTCCAACACGATCATCTAAAGTACTACATAAAATAATCTCATATATAAGGTGATCACTGTTGTCGGAATAATAATGAAATCATAAAAAAAATAAATAGTACGATAAAGGCTCCTTTCTGTTTCTGGCTCAACACCAGGTTCCACCTATACCATACACAATCTGGAGGCATGTCACAAGAGTTTAAGGACTGCATGAGGATAACTTCTTAACCAATTTAGGAGTTGTAAGTATTAGACTGTATTAGTTTCTAGATTTTAACATGTGATATTCACCTCCAAAAGTGAACCCAAATTTTCTAATTATATATACAGTATATTTATTTATTTTATATAATATATGAACCATTTCAATTAAAATTCAACGGGTGGACTATATTTTTGTTGTAGATGAAAAGACGGAGCCATCGTGTCGCTTTGCCATCTGAAACCAAGTTCACGGAAAAGATCAACGCCAACAAGAATGCTGATACCACTGACGCTCAAGTCCAGAAAATCGTCGATGCTGTTCCTGGCTGCATCACCAGTTCTGGAGGAACCACTGCTCTCAAGGTAAGAGGCTGTGATAAGGGCCACTTTTTCTCTTGAATCTCTCTCTCTCTCTGCCTTTTAATTCTTTGCCTTTTTCTGGCATTCACAATCAACAAAGTTGCCATCAGACTGCCTTCTCAATATGACACAGTAACATAATTTTTGATTCAGCATTACTTTCCAAAAAATGAATCTCTGTTCTCTACCTTTCGCTCATACGGTATCTACGATCAACTGGTAGCTATCAGCTTGCATCCTCGATTTATGATGTGATATCGTGATTTCCATTTAACATCTCGAGGGCTGCAAATTGTTATGCTGATCAATGCCCTCCAACCGTCAAACATATCAAATTGTAGCCCCTGTAATCTCAGTGGTTTTATTTTTACTCGGGTTAAAGTCAACCCAATAATCATACTAACGATGCAGGATAGGACACCACCAGTCTGAGCGGCTTATACAGCATTATACCGAGACCACCTAAAGATAGATCTATTTCGGTGGCCTTGATTATACGCTGTTCCGGCTGTACAGAAAACTCGGTTGCGCCGAAGAAACTTCGGCGCATTTTTTACTTATTATCTTTCTAATTGGACTTTTCCTATTTGAACAGATGCACAGTTTCATGACCTGCATGAAGGCCGCCTGTGTGACTGCACTGACTCCTTAGTAAGGAGGAAGGGCCTCTCCCACCAATGAGTCCTGACACTGAGGCT
The DNA here is from genome assembly GCF_040412425.1 of Macrobrachium rosenbergii. Taxonomy (NCBI): domain Eukaryota; kingdom Metazoa; phylum Arthropoda; class Malacostraca; order Decapoda; family Palaemonidae; genus Macrobrachium; species Macrobrachium rosenbergii. The sequence continues at coordinate 40,471,825 of NC_089767.1, read as the reverse complement.
TTGGAACCTGGCAACTGTGCAATGACCTGGCTTGGAGAGATTAGTTACTGTTTGGAAGTCTTCAATGATATCTTGAAAAATATCTTTCACTATGAACTCATAACTCTACATAATTCCTGATTACTTTTGTGAACAACATTCCTTTTTCAACTCATTAAAATTTTGGCATTATTATTTCTAAGTTTTTATCTTACCCTCTGAACGTCAGATATATCACTGACGAATAATGAAACCTACGTGGATGAAAAAGTCCAACAAGAACCTCCTTGATTATCAACGAAAATCACTGGATAAGTCTCAGTAATTATACGACAACTCACCTCCAATGCAAATGGACACAGAATTTACTTTCAATAGTTTGCAAAAGGAAAAAAAAAAGCCGAAAATGCATTGCAAGTAAATATAATCTGCCAGCGTAAGGACGAAGGAATATACAAATAACAATTACCTGTACGCAGTAAAGTTGTAAATATTTTGTTTCACCAAAGAGAGGGATTTTTCAATGAAAGTCATCGGCTCTCTATACACAATATTGCACAATCAAAGATAAATCCCAGCGTATGCCATTTTAATGCACTGGAAAAGATACGCGTGATTTTTGGCTGGATCCCTCAGACGGTAGGGTATGTGTGACAGTTGCACTGAATAATCTAAATATCTTAGCCACAAGCTTTGGAAAAAACGAAAAATTTTCACCAAAACCGGCTCAGTGAGACACGGGGTTTTGTTCCAATCATTTCTTTATAGACCTTGCTTGAACCTGCAGGATAATTTCAACATGAAAGAATACGCTCAAGAGACACACAGTGCATATACGTGTATAAAACCTGATACGTATAAAAATTATTCCTTGAAAAAAATTACACTTGACATATATAATTTTTTTAAAAGTATAAATAAAAAGTGTGGGTAAAAGTACCACTAAATGAGTCAGTCTCCATTTTGCTTCACATAGCGTATAGTAAGTACGAAAGCACATGAAAAAAATTGAATTCTGGACATATATATATATATATATATATATATATATATATATATACATATATATATATATATATATATATATATATATATATATATATATAATATATAATATATATATAGATATATATATATAATATATATATACATATATATATATATATAATATATACATATATATATATATATATATATATATATAATATATATATATATATATATATATATATATATATATATATGCTAATATTATAAATATATTTACTAGTGCTCATCATATATATATAAACCTAATCATAAATTAAAGAACTGCGTATAGAGACAAATTCATGAGTACTTTAGGATTTTTAAGTAGCCTACCATGTGAAATACTTTCCATAAATATATTCTCAAACAAGTATGTAGGTTATTCTGTTGAATACTTTCCATAAATATTTTATATGTTGAATCAAGTATTTGTAAGTAGTCTACCGTGAATGCTTTTTTATATATATATATATATATATATATATATATATATATATATATATATATATATATATATATATATATTCTCAAGTAAGTCTGTATGCCTACCCTGTTAAATGCTTTTCACGAATATATTGTCAAGTAAGTAAGTAGCCCACCCTGTTAGATATCTTCCATAAATAAATTATTAAGGAAGTTGACTATCCTTAAATATAATCTATAAATAAATTTTCAAGTGAGGAGCCTAACTTGTTTAATATTTTTCATATTCTTAATTAAATATTACTCTACCCTTTTGAATATTTTTCATAAATATGTCCGTAAGTTTTACAAGGGAAAATAAAATATACTGGTAGCAAAATGTACAAATGTTATAACAGCCACACCATATAAGAATTAAACGAAAAATCTAATCCAATTTTTCTAGAAACCAAAAATGCAAAAAAGACATAATTTATTAATTCGTTTTTTAAAGATATCGTTAGACATTAAAATTCAACGAACACGATAAATAAACAATGCAAAGACAGAAAAACAAAAGGTAATCATGAAAGATTTTATCAAACAATACACGTGTTTATGTTTCTGTTGAAATGCGTCTACAAAACCAATAATCTGTTCAACTTATAACTGTATCCTTTCACAATTATGTACATATATTTTTTTTAGATATTTTTTAAATGAAACTAATGATATACTTATTTACAATTGTGTACATATATATTTTTAGATATTTCTTATATGAAACTCCTTTCAAACTTATTTACTTTTAGTGTACTTCATTTTATTATGGCATCAATAACCTATGTGTTGTGACGCCAGTTTGAAGACATAAATCAATCAACCAACTACCTTATTCCCAACAAAGCACTCAATGTTTTATGCTTTTCCAAGGTGGACGGATCAGGAAAAGTCAACGCCACCGCCGTGGAATCGAAACTGGCCGAAATGCTCAAAACTAACAAAGGAAGCGACGTCTCAGACGCTCAGGTCCAGACCATCGTCAAGGAAGTCCCTCGATGCATCACGGAGGCTGGAGGAGACTATCTCGAAGTACATGGCTAAGATGTTCTCTCTGTCTGTCTCTCTCTCAACCTGTTTCTCTCTCTCTTTGATTGTCATAAGGAAATTAAAAATATAATTATATAATTGCAGATTCATCTCTCTCTCTCTCTCTCTCTCTCTCTCTCTCTCTCTCTCTCTCTCTCTCTCTCTATCTATTTCTGTCTTTCTTTCACTGTCAAGAAAATTAAAAGTGTAATTTCAGATTTAACCTCTCTCTCTCTCTCTCTCTCTCTCTCTCAATGTCTGTCTCTCTTTAACTGTCAGGCAAATTAAAAATATAATTTCACATTCATCTCTCTCTCTCTCTCTCTCTCTCTCTCTCTCTCTCTCTCTCTCTCTCTCTTTCTTTCTGTTTCCTTCACTGTCAAGGAAAATTAAAAATATAATTTCAGAGTCAACATCCAAATACTCATAGAAATTAGAGGTGAATAACTAATTCAGTTGTTAGATTAACAAAATTAAAATGTATACATTAATGTTATATTGTATTCAAATGTTTCTATATGAAGTGCAAGACGACACTGCATAAGAAAATAGCAAAATTAAAATTTACATTCGCATTCATGAACATCCGAATACGTCATAGAAATTGCATCTTCTCGCATCAAAATAATTTGGCAAAAGTTGAAATTATATCTCTTAGATTAACAAATAATCCTAAAATGTTTTACACAGAAATTAATTTTTGTTCTAATTGTTTAATCAAATGACTTCCACCATATGAAGGACGCCTGCAAGATGACACTGTCATTGGAAGGAAATACCATCGATAATAAAATTCTGGGACTCTGCTGACCACATGAAACGACCTGGCTTTGAAAGATTACTTACTCTGTTAAAGTAGAAAAAATATCTTCACAATGAAAAATAGAAGTAGTGTCTCATTACCACTGTCAAGGACATACTATAGACCAAGGCCAAGAGAAAGAGGAGGTCTGCTCACTTCCCCCCAAATTCCCCATGTAGGCGGAGCTTTGTCTACCTCCTTATTACGTCAGCAGGTGAATTGCCGCAACGAGCAGGTACCACTAAGATACGTCATCGCCTGCGTAGTTATCCCGCGTGGGAAGCGACTCCACCAAATTGGGTAGGCCTTGTCTCTCTTGGCCTTGCTATAAACCAATAAAATTTGGCAATAATACACCCTGGGATTTTTATTCTTATCCTTCCGATATTGATAAACTTGAAAAAAAAAAAAAAAGGAGAATCTCATAAACCTCATCAATTGAATGGATTCAACGTCTATGGGGTAAACACTGAAGGAACTGCCAACGCATTCAGTAACAGTTTTAAAACACTTATCTTCACTGGAAGAATTCTTTGCAACCACTTGATGAAAATGACTGAAATCCAGTCCTTCAAAAGGGCAACTCAGAATATACTGTCGGCAAACGTCAGCTTACGAATGATGTGAAAATAAATAATCAATAATTTTTTTTTTAAGTAAAACAGATTTACCTATATTTTGAACCAGTCACAAGTTTCCAGCAGAAAGATATAAAATGAAAGCCATATAGCATTCATGCTCTATTTGCCGATGTAAGGATAACTCCTGTGCAAAGCATTTCACAGAAGTGAATTTGCTAAAGGATGTTTTTTTTTTTTAAGGAAGACTCATTTGAAAATGAATACTGGCACATGGGTTGGGCTGAATGATAACTAACAATGTATACGGATCATTTTGCGAGGAAAATGAATTTGCCTGCATAACCCACTGTTCTATCAATGAAATCACGTGACTTGTCCGATTAAAATGATTTTTCATCTCGTAAATAGAGCCTGAAATCAGATTGCTGAAATAAGGTTGGCTTTGAAGAATAGCTATGAGAAAAAATGGCAAATATAGCCGTTATTTCACTTTGAACATATAGATTAACTTTGAAAATTAATATCCTCTGAGACCAAAAATTTACAAAGAATATAAATATTTTATATGCATTATAAAATGACTACATATATATATATATATATATATATATATATATATATATATATATATATATATATATATATATATATATATATATATATATATATATATATAATACAATTATTTATATATATATATATATATATATATATATATATATATATATATATATTTATATATATATATATATATATATATATATATATATATATATATATATATATATATATATATATATATATATATATATATTACTAAGAGGACCTCATTGAAACTGGATGGTATCTAGCGGAGGTCCTATTAGTAATTGTATTAATGCACAGATAATTGTGTAAGTGATAAAATATAATATATATATATATATATATATATATATATATATATATATATATATATATATATATATATATATATATATATATATATATATAATATAGCAGATAGATAGGCAGAGACAGTTAGCAAGCAGTGCAAATATCCAGAACCACACAAATCCAAATTATATCTTTGGTTCTGGAAGGAAAAATAACAGGTAATAAATGGATGACACACTGTACAGCCATGATATTGCAGTTTGTGCCTGAAGGCCTCCAATAACGAGAGAAAGATTACAGACATTTCGCTTCCCCCCTCCCCACACACAGACATATTATCCTCCTCCCTTCCCCACAGTCTCCCTCAGGCATGCAATACCAAAGAGGATCTTGGGGAACAATGACTCGGACAGGTATATATACCCTTGCAACTCACGTCTCTTGCATCAGGTCCTTCAAGGAACGAGATCTGTCCCTCTGTGTGAGAAGTCCTAGCAATGGCAGGTAAAGTTGAGTCTCTTTTTTGTTTTTATTGATAGAGCACCAAGAAACGTTGCAGATATTAGGAACTTCTTTTTCGACGTTCCACTGTCTGACAATGTTTTATTTCCAGCATTCCCTGAGAGATTTGCATTTCCAGCATTCCCAGAGAGATTTGCATTATTTTTATTTTCGCAGTTTTCAATAACAACATCGGGATTTGCGAACGAAAAGTCGGCGTAAATGTATCTAAATTCATCACTGAACAGGCTCGGCTTCTCTTAAAAATGGCTTTATTTATATCATAGGAATTACAGTATCCTCATGGGGCTCATGGAAAGTACAAGTGGCACCAGTGTCTATGGCAGTTTTCTTCGCTCAAGTATTTTGCTACAGTAATCTTATTTTGCCTTCCCTAACTTACGGAAAAAAGAAAATATATTTCTAAATTTTAAAACCCCTCGTCTTCTACCAAGGTTCTTGTATGATACATTTATCCCTTTTATATTATCCCTGCAGACACGAGGACATCTTGATTGTTTTAAACTTACTGGCAACAGTGCGATATTCTGTTTACATCCTGTAACATCGTCACCTTTATCAAACTCTGACGATTTTAAGACATCTCTTTGAAACACAAAAAGAAAGAAGTATCCAGATTTCATTTTGCTTTCCATTCGTTGAACTCTTCCATTGGGAAGATGAGGCTTGTGATCGGTTTTCTCTTGAATCCCCTAGGCTTCTGTCCTTCGTGAGAACTGCGCAATAACCATTCTAAAATAATCTGAATTTAGCTTATTCGCTACTGATAAATCTCTGCCCTTACCAATTTTGTTTGACATTTCGTAGCCGGCAATATGATACAAGCACACAAGAAGACAAATATCCTGTTTTGAAATAAAAAACATTGTAAAGTTAACAAAAGAAAAGTATTTAAAGTGAACCCCTCCCCCACCAAGAGTCACTCATTTCGGCAGATTTTGTATAAATATTCTTCAACAAACAAAAAGATGAAAGATTTTCTTTTTATAAACTGGCAATGGAAAGCTTTCGCTTCAAAATGTACGACTGAATCAGTCCTCTGCAACCTCTCTCGTGAAGGACTAACATTTCTAATCGAGTGTCACTGCCTAGTATTCGTCTGAGATATATGTTACGTCTTCAATAGGTCAACAAATATTTCACATTTCGGAAGCTGTGGCCTAATAATTGCAAATTAGTCACTAAACAACTAGAAAACTCATCTTGGAAGTTAAGGCAGAAAGCATCTTACATCTTCGAAGTTGTATCACAGAAAAAGTGTTACATTCTATAGAATAGAACAATGTAAGACTTGAATATTAGGCGCTGTTTCAGTCCCTATGAAATTCTTAGTGAAAACTAAAGCTCTAAATCTCCTACAATGAACAGCTTAAAGTCAGAATACAAAAGTATGAATTACACCGATACCTCAGTCCCTATTTGCCCGGAGACTATTTGCATAAAAATGAACATATTTAATCAGAGACTACAACTCGCCATAAAGAAATGATCTTATTCGTATTTAGTCAGAGACTATAACTCGCTATAAAGAAATGATCTTATTCGTATTTAGTTAGAGAATACAACTTGCCATAAAGAAATGATCTTATTCGTATTTAGTCAGAGACTACAACTCGCTATAAAGAAATGATCTTTTACTATTTAATCACAGAATACAACTCGCCAGGAAGAAATGATCTTCCTCACAACAGCTTTCTCCCAAACAATAATATACTCAGAAAGCAAGATATGAAGTTCACTAAATAAGCATCTATTTTTTTTTTTCTCTCTCTCTTTTATTTTTTGAAAAATATTTTAAAGAAGAAACACAGATCTTTGGATGAAATTAAATATGCATTAAAAGCTCTGTATACAACACATCTCTTCGACTAAAAGGACAACTGGCTTTGTCAATAATTGTGATTATATTTTAGGTAAGATTTAAGAACCGATGACAGTCTGGAAACTCGCCCAATTGCAATCTTAAAGAAGTCCATTGAAGTATACTCCAGATTTCCTGTTCAACATTTATGAATAACCCTTCATTTTCTAAAATTAGTTAGTGAAAAATTTCAACTTCAACAACATTTGCGACAGACCGCTTCAACTCTATCCAAAATTAACCCCTTTCTCTACATCTGATAATCCAGCCCACCCTTCAGAAACAAATGAGGAGGCATCTTTAGTTGTCATATTTAGACGTTCCATGACCAAATAATTTATATTTATATACCAATTAAGAGAATTTTTTTTTAATTAGATAAAGGTTTCACTGGCTTGCCAGCCATCGTACAGCTATACCTTATTAATACTAGTGTTACAGAGAAATAAAATGTATTTTCCTTCTTTTCCAGTCTTCAAGATCAACCTGGCAATAGCTCTCGGGCTTTTGGCTGCCGTGAGCGTTAGTGCTCTCAGACTAAGTAAGGAGACCATTTATTTTTTCCGGAAATATTACGGATTATATTTACCCTATCCATGAGAATACATGTCCTTTACCAAACCTTATATATTTACCTTTTATCGAATAATTATAAGGTTTTCATACTTTTTACTATTTATCGTGACTTCTTAGCTTATAAAACAGTGTTTTTTTTATTGTAAAATTAATATGAAATATAGCCATTTAAACAAATTTCTTTCATCTATTACCTGAAATTCTGAGTGTTTGGATCCATAGGGCCGTTCTTCTCTCTCTCATTGACTAAACTTCTGAGTAGATTATTACTCTTCACATCTATTAATTCTGAGGTAGATGGAGGACTTTCTCTCTCTCTCTCTCTCTCTCAATGACTACATTTCCTTAGGTATATGGAGAATCTGTGAGTTTTTGTCTTCCCAGAAAATACAAACCTAACCAAACATCACTTTCCAGACCTACCCTGCGCTGCTGACAACTTAGAATGCAAGTGTCATAACCTCTTGAAACACCCACACAACGCAACAGAAGGCGCCGACGGAGGTCCTATGGGAAAAGCCATTAAAACCTGTGAGGATAAATTCCAGACGAAGGCCCCCGCTCCACCAGGTAAATTACTAAAAAATCTTTATCTTGTTTATAAACAAAATCATACCTAAGAAACATCTGTGTGATATGACGCACAGATGTGCATATAACTGTGATATGAGGCACAGAAGTCCATGCAACTGTAATATATGGTGCAACAGTCGCGCAGAAAAGATGCACACAACCATTAAACTCTATATAAATAAACCCATTTCCTTAAAGTATTGCATCAATAAGCTCATCTATAAGCTGATCACTGTTGTCGGAATAAGAATGAAATCATTGAAAAAATAGATAATATGATAAAGGCTCTTTTCTCTTTACCATCTCCAACAGCGGGTGGACCACCATCCTTCCCACCTAATCTCGACGGCATGACACAAGAGTTCAAGAACTGCGTGAGGGATAACTTCTACACCAATTTAGGAGTTGTAAGTATGAGACTGCATTAGTTTCTAGATTTTTACACCGATATTCAGCTCCAAAAGCAGAGTTTGTATTATTATCATTATTATTATTATTATTATTATTATTATTATTATTATTATTATTATTATTAATCAAAAGATAAAAACTGTTCACATGGAACAAGCCCATGGTGGCCATTGCCTGAAAAATCATCCTTCCAAAGAATATGGTGTTCACCTGAAAGAGGTAACAGAAAGTGTTACGAAATACATAAAGAAGAGATCAGTTATTAGAAAAGAAAAAGGTAAACTAACAAACTTAAAATATAAATAGATAAAAATCCATAAACTATCAAAATACAAGGAGGATAATGTATACATATAAAATAAGCATACATACATCAAAGTTTGACGATTCCAGAATTTAATAAAGACGAGGTTTTAAAACTCAAGACATGTATGTATGTAAATATATATATATATATATATATATATATATATTATATATATCCAATATATATATATATATAATTGAATCACGAAAATATAATGTGATGAATATATGGATAAAAGACAAGGATCCACATGAGGAAAGAGAAACAATAAAGTGTTGCAAGGCCTTTCGACTTGTAGTCCTTTACTTAGCACTGCTAAGTAAAGGACTATAAGTCGAAAGGCCTTGCAGCACTACTGTTTCTCTTTCGAAAGTGAACTTTAAATTTTTCGTGAATTTTATATATATATATATATATATATATATATATATATATATATATATATATATATATATATATATATATATATATATATATATATATGAACCCTTTTCAGTTAAAGAAACTCAAGGGTGGACTATATTTGTATTTGTAGATGAAAAACGGAGCCATCGACGTAGCTGCCATGCAGGCCAGGTACAGGGAAAAGTTCAACACCAACAAGAATGCTGATACCACTGCCGCTCAAGGCCAGAAAATCGTCGATGCTGTTCCTGGCTGCATCACCAGTTCTGGAGGAGCCACTGCTCTCAAGGTAGGTGGCTGTGATAAGGGCCACTTCTTCTCTTGACTCTCTCTCTCTCTGCCTTTATTTCTTTCCCTTTTTCTGGTATCCACAATCAACTAAGTACCCATCAGACTGCGTTCTCCAATATGACACAGTAACATAATTTTTGATTCAGCATTATTTTCAAAAAATGAATCTTTTTTTTTCTTTACCTTTCACCCATATCTACGATCAACTGAGTAGCTACCAGACTGAATCCTCGAGTTATGATGCAACATCGTGATTTCCCATTCAACATCAACTTTCCAAAAAGTGAATTTGTTTCTTTTCCCTCGCCTTTCTCTCACGTCCATGATCATCAGCATAGGCATCAGACTGCATTCTTAAATTATTAATTAATAATTTAATTTTCGATTCAATGTCAACTTATCAACACTTATGGCAAAACCTCCAGTCAATTTGCAACAATAAAAGCCATCCAAGTGGGAACCAGAAACAGAGGAAAAGACAATATAAATAGTCAATAATTTTTTCAGGAGACGATTGCTTTGCCGATGAAATAATGTTTGTTGTCCTCGTAAATTGTCAAGTAAAATTCCTCCTTTCTAGTTTTCTGTAAAAGGAAACTATTGTGCTGATTTTGTCTGTCTGTCCGCACTTTATTCTATCCGCACTTTTTTCTGTCAGCACTTTTCTGTCCGCCATCCGGTCTTAAAAACTACTGAGGCTAGAGGGCTGCAAATTGGTATGTGATCATCCACCCTCCAATCATCAAACAGAAAATTGCAGCCCTTTAACCTCAGAAGTTTTAATTTTAAGGTTAAAGTTAGCCATAACCGTACTTCTGGCAACGATATAGGATATGATACCACTAGGCCGTGGTTAAAGTTTCACGGGCTGCGGCTCATACAGCATTATACAGAGACCACCTACAGGACAGATCTATTTTCGGTGGCCTTGATTATACGCTGTTGTGGTTGTACAGAAAACTCGATTGCGCCCAAGAAATTTCGGCGCATTTTTTACTCGTTATCTTTCTAATTTGACTTTTCCTCTTTGAACAGGTGCCCAGTTTCATGACCTGCATGAAGGCCGCCTGCGTGACTGCACTGACTCCTTAGTGAGGAGGAAGGAGCCTCTCCCACCAATAGGATCACCGACACTGAGGCTTTGGAACCTGGCAACTGTGCAATGACCTGGCTTTGAGAGATTAGATACTGTTTGGAAGTCTTCAAAAATATCTTGAAAAATATCTTTCACTATGAACTTATAACTCTACACAATTCCTGATTACCATAGTCAACAAAATTCCTTTTTCAATTCATTAAAATTTTGGCATTATTATTTCTAAGTTTTTATCTTACCCTCTTTCGAACATCGAATATATCACTGACGAAAGTGTTCAAGGCTACGTGGATAAAAAATCGAAAACAGACCTGCCTTGACTATCGGATAAGTCTCAGTAATTACTTGACAACTCACCTCCAATGCAAATAGACGCAGAATTTACTTTCGAAAATGGTTGCAAAAGAAAAAAAAGCCGAAAGACATTGCAAAGTAAATATATAATCTGCCAGCATTAAGGGGCGAAGAAATATACAAATACACAATCATCTGTACGCAGTAAAGTTTGAAATAGTTTGTTTCACCAAACACAGTGATTTTTCAATGAAAGTCATCGGCTATCTATACACAATATTGCACAATCAAAGGTAAATCCCAGCGTATGCCATTTTAATGCAATGGAAAAGATACGCGTAATTTTTGGCTGGATCCCTCAGACGGTAGGGTATGTGTGACAGTTGCACTGAATAATCTAAATATCTTAGCCACAAGCTTTGGAAAAAACGAAAAAAATCTTCACCAAAACCGGCTCAGTAAGTCACGGGTTTTGTTTCAATCATTTCTTTATAGACCGTGCTTGAACCTGAAGGATAATTTCAAGATGAAAGCAATGCGCTCGGAATGGAGTGAATATGTGTCATTTCATGCGTATAAAACATGAGAAAACTGATTATTCAATGAAAAAATTAGGGAATTGACATAATACCAAAATTTTTAAAGTATAAAGAAAACCTGCCACGAGGCCACTAAATGAGTACATAGGAATTGGGATACAACTTTTAGGTCAAAGGCTAAGCGCTGGGACCTCTGAGGTAATTCAGCATTGAAAAGAAAATTGAAACAAACGTTACTAGAGGTGGAAAATACGATGGAAGAAAGAGAATATGAATATATACAGCAAAAGAAATGGAAGGGGTTATATTAGGAGCCGAAGGGATATGCAAATATATAAGTAATGCCTACAGTGCAGCGTGAATACATTTATGGCGTTAATATTTCCGGGGCATGCATAGGAGAAATACCGTATGAAAAGTGCCCCAACCTGGCTAAGCCACTAGGAGAACTGAAGCGCTGAAAGGGGACGAAATAAAGCAATCACTTCGTTTTCAAGGTGACGACCTAAGTCACCGCTCGGAGAGGTAGGAGTTTACTAGTACTCATCATAATATTGAAAGAAAAAAGTATGAAAGAATATTTAAGAGACACACAGTGTTAAATATATATATATATTTTATATATATATATTCTATATACTTTCCATAAATATTTTCTCAAGCAAGTATAAAAACTTTTCAATACTAGTTATATAAATATTTTTTCAAGTGTAAAGCATAAAAATATATTATATATATATTTATATTTTAATATATATATATATATATATATATATATATATATATATATATACATTTAAATAAGTCTGTAGCCTACCCATTTAAATTTTTCACGAATATATTGTCAAGTAAGTAAGAAAGCCCACATGTTAGATAATAAATAAATTATTAAGGAAGTTGATATCCTTAATATATATATAAATAAATTTTCAATATAGCCTATAGTTTAATATTTTTCATATTCTTAATTAAATAGTAGTCTATATGTTAAATATTTTTCATAAATATGAACAAGTTTTAAATGGAAAATAAAACGTAGCAAAATGTACAAATGTTATAACAGTAAAAAGCTATAAAATTAAACAAAAATATTCCAATTTTTCTATAAACCAAAAACCAAAAGTGATCTTTACATTTGTTTTTTAAGTTTATCAGACATTAAAATTCAACGAACACGATAAAAAAACAATGCTAACTTAAAAGCCAAATGTACAAAAGCCCATAATCTAATAATTAAGATTTTATCCTATTTTGACGTTTTATGGTTCCAGGTATTAAAATGCATCCCCAAAACCAATAATCTGTTCAACTATAACTGTATCCTTTCATCAATTATGAACAGATATTTTTAGATATTTTTTCAAGAACTAATGTTAGAGACAAGTTCCTGAGTACTTTATATTTTTAGTATTTTTTACCCTGTTAAATAATTTCCATAAATTTATTCTTATAGTAAGTATTTAACTCCTTTTAAACTTATTTATATTTCAAGTTAGTATTTAGTTTTATTACCCTGGTTAAATATTTGTGATAAATAAATTTTAAGACATTTGAATCAATCAATCTTAAATATATTCCCAACAAAGCACTCAATAACTAGCCTTTTTGAATGGATTTTTCATGAAAATATGTTAAATGGAATCGAGGTAGCCGAAATGTTAAATATAACAAATAAATATACGTCTTAAACAAGTTAGAAAACAGAAAATAATATAAACTGGTAGGAAAAAATTACAAATATTATAACAGGCCACCATGTAAGTATTAAAAAAAAAAAAAAAACGAAAATCCATTCCAATTTTTCTATAAACCAAAAAATTCTCTCTCTCTCTCTCTCTCTCTCTCAATCTGCTTCTGTCTCTTTCACTGTCATAAGGAAATTAAAAATATAATTTCAGATTCAACTCTCTCTCTCTCTCTCTCTCTCTCTCTCTCTCTCTCTCTCTCTCTCTCTCTCTCTCTCTCTCTCTCTCTCTCTCTCTCTCTCTCTCTCAGACCTTTCTTTCATTGTCTTGAGGAAAATAAAAATATAATTTCAGAGTCAACATCTGAATACGTCACAGAAACAGCAAAAGAATAACTAATGAAAGAGTTCTTAGATTAACAAACACCAAAATGTATACACTTAATCTTATATATAATGAAACGTTTCTATATGGAAAGCAAGATGACACATGCATTGCGAGCGAATAGCAATTCATTGCAAATTTACATTCGCATTCATGAATAGCATCCCACAATACTACATTATCCTTGCATCTTCTCGCATCAAAATATTTTTTGGCAAAAACTGAAATTATATCTCTTTCGACATAACCAAATAACCCTAAGATTTCCATGTTTTAACAGAAATTAATGTTTACGTTCTAATTCACTATTTCAACTTTTACACAAGCTGCGAGACTTCCACCACTGCATGAAGGACGCCTGCGCGACTGCACTGTCTGCTTAGGAAGGAACCTGCAGCTTTCTTGCTACAAGGACCGTCGGTAATAAAATTCTGGAACTCTGCTGACCATGTGCAATGACCTGGCTTTGATAGATTACTTACTCTGTTCAATAAGCAAAAATACCTTCACAATGAAAAATAGATCTAGGTCTCATTACCACTGTCAAGGACATACTATAGACCATGGGTAAGAGAAAGAGATCTGCTCACTTCCCCCCAAATCCGCAATGTTGACGGAGCTTTGTCTAACTCCTTATTGCGTCAGCAGGTGAATTGCCGTAACGAGCAGGTGCCACTAAGATACGTCATCGCCTACGTAGTTACTCCACGTGGGAGGCGACTCCACCAAACTGGGTACATCTTTTCTCTCTTGGCCTTTGTATAGGGAATTAAATTTTGGCAATAATACATACAGGGATTCTTATTCTTATCCTTCCGATACTGATAAACTCGGGGGAAAAAAAGGAGAATCTTATAAACCTCATCAATTGAATGGATTCAATCTATGGGGCAAAAACACTGAAGGAACTACCACCGTATTCAGTAACACCTTTAAAAAGGTTATCTTTACTGGAAGAATACTCTGCAACCGCTTGATCAAAATAACTGAAATCCAGTCCTTCAAATGGGCAGCTCAGAATATACTGTCGGCAAACGTCAGCTTGCAAAGGATGTGAAAATAATGAATAAACTTTTTTTTTAAGTACAACCGTTATATCTATATTTAGGGCCAGTCACAAGTTTCCCGCAGAACCATTTAAAATGAAAGCCATAGAGCATTCATGCTCCTTTCACCGATGCAAGTATTTCACAGAAGTGAATTTGCTAAAGGATTTTTTTTTCAAGGAAGACTCGTTTAAAAATGAACACTGGCACATGAGTTCGGCTAAATGATAAATAACAATGTATACGGATTATTTTGCGAGGAAAATGATTTGGCGTGCATAACCCACTGTTCTATCAATGAAATCACGTGATTTGTTCGGTTAACATGAATTTTCGTCTCATCCTGAAATCAGGTTGGCTTATAAAAGCTATTAAGCATGGCAATATGGACGTTATTTCACTTTGAATACAGATTAACTTCGAAAATTAATATCACCAGAGAACAAAACTTTACAAAGAATATCAACCTTTGTATGCATTAAAATGACTATATATATATATATATATATATATATATATATATATATATATATATATATATATATATATATATATATATATATATATATATATATACATATATATATATATATATACATATATATATATATATATATATACTGTATATATATATATGTATATATTTACAGTAAGTATATATATAATGTTTATAGTATATATATTTATATATATATATATATATATATATATATATATATATATATATATATATATATGTATTATATACAATCATTAAGCTACAAATGTCGTTTAATAACTAAAAAATTTCACACACACACACACACACACACACATATATATATATATATATATATATATATATATATATATATATATATATATATATATACATATATATACATATATATATATAAAATACTAACAGGACCTCATTGAAACTGGATGTATCTGGCGGAGGTCCTGCTAGTAATTGTATTAATGCACAGATATTTGTGTAAATGATAAAATTAACACACACACATAACACACACACATATATATATATATATATATATATATATATATATATATATATATATATATATATATATATATATATATATATATACCTGATTAGTAGATATAGCAGAGACAGATAGACTAGCAGTGAAAATATCCAGCCAGAACTACACAAATCCAAATTATAACTTTGGTTCTGGAAGGAAAAATATCTGGTAATAAATGGATGACACTGTGCAGCCATTATATTGCGGTTTATGCCTGAACGCCTAATAACGAGAGAAAAATTACACACATTTTCCTCCCCACCACACACATTATCCTCCCCCCTCCCTTCCCCACAGTCTCCCTCAGGTATACAATACCAAAGAGGGTCTTGGGGAACATAATTACTCGGACAGGTATATATAGCCATGCAATGCACGTCTCTTGCATCAAGTCCTTCAAGGAACGATATCTGTCCCTCTGTGTGAAAAGTCCTAGCAATGGCAGGTAATGTTGAGTCTCTTTTCTGTTTTTATTGATACAGCACCAACAAACGCTGCAGATACTGGAACTTCTTTTTTGACGTTCCACTGTCTGACAATGTTTTGTTTCCAGCGGTTCCAGAGTTTTTTGCATTATTTATATTTTCGCAGTTTTCAATTATAATGTCGAGATTTGCGAACGAAGAGTCGGCGTAAATGTATCTAAATTCATCACTGGAGAGGATCGGCTTCTCTTAAAAATGGCTTTATTTATATCATAGGAATTACTGTATCCTCATGAGGCTCACGAAAAGTATAAATGGCACCGTTGTATATGACAGAATTTAAAACACGAAAGATGATTATTCTTCGCTTAAGTATTTTGCTACAGTATTTTTATTTTGCCTTCCCTAACTTATAAAAAAAAGAAAATATATTTCTCAATCTTAAAGCACCTCGTCTTCTACCAAGGTTCTTGTATGATACATTTATCCCTTTTATATTATCCCTGCAGGCACGAGGATATCTTGTTTTAAATTTACTGGCACCAGTGCGATATTCTGTTTACATCCTGTAACAGCATCACCTTTATCAAACTCTGACGATTTTAAGACAATTCTTTGAAACACAAAAAAGGAAGAAGCATCCAGATTTTATTTTGCTTCCATTCGTTCAGCTCTTCCATTGGGAAGACAAGAGTTGTGATCGGTTTTCACATGAATTCCCTACGCTTCTGTCCTTCGTGAGAACTACGCAATACATAACCATTTTAAAATAATCTGAATTTAGCTTATTCGCTACTGATAAATCTCTGGCCTTACCAATTTTGTTTGAGATTCCATAACCGACAATATAACACAAACACACAAAAAGACAAAAATCCTGTTTTGAAACCAAAAATATTGGACGATACAAATTTTGTAGAGTTAATAAAAGAAAAATCTTCAAAGTCAACCCCCTCCCACACCAAGAGTCACTCATTTCGGCAGATTTTTGTATTAATATTCTTCAACAAATAAAAACATGAAAGATTTTCTTTTATAATCTCTCAATGGAAAGCTTTCGCTTCAAAATGTACGATTGAATCGGACCTCTGCAACCTCTCTCGTGAAAGACTAACATTTCTCATCAAGTCTCACTGCCTCATTCTCATCTGAGATATATGTTACTGTGGCATTAATAATCGCTAATTAATCACTACACAACTACAAAGCTCATCTTGAAAGTTAAGGCAGAAAGCATCTTACATCTTCGAAGTTGTATCCCAGAAAAATGGTTACATTCTATAAAACAGGACAATGTAAGACTTGAATATTAGGCGCTTTTTCAATCCCTATGAAATTCTTATGGAAAACTAAAGCTCTAAAACTCCTATAATGAAGAGCTTAAAGTTAGAATACAAAAGTGTGAATTACACCGATACCTCAGTCCTATTCGTATTTGCACGGAGACTACAACTCGCCATAAAGAAATGATCTTCCGCGTATTTAGTCAGAGACTACAACTCGCCATGAAGAAATGATCTTCCTCATAACAGCTTTCTCCCAAACAATAATATACTCAGAAAGCAAGATATGAAGTTCACTAAAAAGGTTTCTATTTTTTCCTCCCTCTTTTTTTATTTTGTGAAAAATATTTTAAAGTAGCAACACAGATCTTAGGATGAAATTAAATATGCATTAAAAGCTCTGTATACAACACATCTCTGACTAAAAGGAAAACCAACTTTGTCAATAATTGTAATTATATTTCAAGATTTAAAAATCGACGCCAGTCTGCAAACTTGCTCAATTGCAATCTAAGAGAAGGCCTTTGCAGTATATTCCAGCTTTCCCGTTCAACATCTATGAATAACCCTTCATTTTCTAAAATTAGTTACTGAAAAATTCCAACCACAAAGCAACTACAACATTTGCAACACACCGCTTCAACTCAATCCAAAATTAACCCATTTCTCTACATCTGATAATCCAGCCCACCCTTCAGAAACAAATGAGGAGGTATTATTAGCTGGTTTCCTTAGACGTTCCATGACCAAAAAAAAGAATATATATATATATATATATATATATATATATATATATATATATATATATATATATATATACATATACACCAATTAAGAGAACAAAAATTAAGAGAAATTTTTTTTAAGTAGATAAGGGTTTCATAGGCTTGCCAGCCATCGTACAGCTATACCTTATTAATACTGCTGTTATAGAGAAATAAAATGTGTGTTTCTTCTTTTACAGTCTTCAAGATCAACCTGGCAATAGCTCTCGGGCTTTTGGCTGCTGTGAGCGGTAATGTTGTCAGTCCACGTAAGGAGACCATTTATTTCTTCCGGAAAGATTATGGGCTATATTTATCACTATCCATGAAAATCCTTTACCAAACCTTATAAATTTACCTTTTATCGAATAATTATAAGATTTCCATCATTTTTACCATTTATCGTGACTTCTTAGCTTATAAAGGAAAGTGTTTTTTTTTTAATTGTAAAATTAATTTTGTAAGATATATTGAAATATAATCGAGGTAGATGGAGAATAGGGCCGTTCTCTCTCTCTCTGTCTGTCTCTGTCTCTCTCTCTCATTTATTGCCAATTCTGAGGTAGATCCACAACCGGGCCGCTCTCTCTCTCTCTCTCTCTCTCTCTCTCTCTCTCTCTCTCTCTCTCTCTCTCTCTCTCTCTCTCTCTCTCATTGACTGCATTTTCTTAGATATGTGGAGAATCTCAGTTTTTGTCTTCCCAGAAAATACAAACCTAACCAAACATCACTTTCCAGACCTCCCCTGCCCTGCTGACAACTTAGATTGCAAGTGTTACAGCCTCTTCAGACCCTCATACAACGCAACAGCAAGCAGCGATGGCGGTCCTTGGGGAAAAGCCATTAAAGCCTGTGAGGACAAACTCCAGACGAAGGTCCCCGCTCCACCAGGTAAATTACTAAATCACCTGTTTCATTTTGTTTACAAACAAAATCATACTTAAGAAACATCTGTGTGATATGACGCACAGATGTGCACACAACTGAGCGATATGACAAAAGATGCGCACAAACATTAAACTCTATATAAATAAACCCATTTCCTTAAAGTACTGCATCAATAAGCTCATCTATAAGCTGATCACTGTTGTCGGAATAATAATGAAATCATTAAAAAAATAGACAATATGATAAAGACTCTTTTCTGTTTACTAGCTCCAACAGCGGGTACCCCACCACCCTTCCGATATAATCTCGACGGCATGTCACAAGAGTTCAAGAACTGCGTGAGTGATAACTTCTACACCAGTTTAGGAGTTGTAAGTATTAGACTGTATAAGTGTCAAGATTTTAACATGCGATATTCACCTCCAAAAGTTAATCCAAATTCCATCATCTGGAGTTTGTATAATTATATTATTATTATTATTATTTGTATTATTATTATTATTATTATTATTATTATTATTATTATTATTCAAAAGATAAAAATTGTTCACATGGAACAAGCCCATGGCGGCCACTGCCTGAAAAATCATGCTTCCAAAGAATATGGTGTTCATCTGAAAGAGGTAACAGAAAGTGTTACGAAATACAGAAAGAAGAGATCAGTTATTAGGAAAGAAAAAGTAAACTAACAAACTTAATATATAAATAGATAAAAATGTAAGAAAACCATTAAAATACAAGGAGGATAATCTGTATGCCAAGGAAGCACCACATGCACATCAAAGTCTGACGATTCTAGAATTTAATAAAGACAAGGTTATAAAACTCAAGACATGTATGTCTGTATATATACAGTATGTATATAAAAAATATATATATATATATATATATATATATATATATATATATATATATATATATATATATATATATATATATATATATATATATATATATAATTGAATCACGAAAATATAGAACGTGATGAATATATAAAGACAAAATCCATGAAGGAAAAAAGAAACAATAAAGTGTTGCAAGGCCTTTCGACTTGTAGTCCTTTACTTAGCAGTCTGCTAAGCAAAAGACTATAAGTCGAAAGGCCTTGCAGGACTTTGTTTATCTTTCCTTCGTGGATTTTTATTTTATATATATATATATATATATATATATATATATATATATATATATATATATATATATATATATATATATATATATATATATATATATATATATGAGCCCTTTCGAATTAAAAAACTCAACGGGTGGACTATATTTGCATTTGTAGATGAAAAACGGAGCCATCGACGTAGCTGCCATGCAGGCCAATTACAGGCAAAAGATCAATGCCAACAAGAAAGCTGATACCACTGACGCTCAAGTCCAGAAAATCGTCGATGCTGTTCCTGGCTGCATCACCAGTTCTGGAGGAACCACTGCTCTCAAGGTAGGTGGCTATCATAAGGGCCACTTTTTCTCTTGACTCTCTCTCTCTCTCTGACTTTATTTCTTTGCCTTTTTCTGGTATCCACAATCAACTAAGTAGCCATCAGACTGCGTTCTCCAATATGACACAGCAACATAATTTTTGATTCGGCATTACTTTCAAAAAATGAATCTCTGTTTCTTTATCTTTCACTCATAACCACGATCAACTGAATAGCTACCAGACTGCATCCTCGAGTTATGATGTAATATTGTAATTCCCCATTCAACATCAATTTTCCAAAAAGTGAATTTGTTTCTTTTCCCTCGCCTTTCTCTCATGTCCATGATTAATAGCATAGGCATCAGACTGCATTCTTAAATTATGAATTAATATTTTAATTTTCGATTCAATGTCAACTTACCAACACTTATGGCAAAACCTCTAGTCAATTTGCAACTATAAAAGCCACAAAAGAAACAAACAATCAATAATTTTTTCAGGAGTCGATTGCTTTGCCGATGAAATAATGTGTTTGTTGACCTCGTAAATTGTCAAGTAAAATTCCTCCTTTTTAGTTTTCTGTAAAAGGAAACTATTGTGCCGGCTTTGTCTGTTTGTCCGTACTTTATTCTATCCGCACTTTTTTCTGTCAGCACTTTTTCTGTCCGCTATCCGGTCTTAAAAACTACTGAGGCTAGACGGCTGCAAATTGGTATGCTGATCATCCACCCTCCAACCATCAAACACAACAAATTGCAGCCCTTTAACCTCAGCAGTTTTCATTTTATTTAAGGTTAAAGTTAGCCATAATCGTACTTCTGGCAACTATATAGGATAGGACACCACCAGGCAGTGATTAAAGCTTCTTGGGCTGCGGCTCACACAGCATTATACAGAGACCACATACAGGACAGATCTATTTTCGGTGGCCTTGATTATACGCTGTAACGGCTATACAGAAAACTCGAAGGCGCCCAAGAAACTTCGACGTATTTTTTACTCGTTAGCTTTCTAATTCGACTTTTCCTCTTTGAACAGTCCCACGATTTCATGACCTGCATGAAGGCCGCCTGCGTGACTGCACTGACTCCTTAGTGAGGAGGAAGGAGCCTTTCCCACCAATAGGATCACCGACACTGAGGCTTTCGAACCTGGCAACTGTGCAATGACCTGGCTTTCAGAGATTAGTTTCTGTTTGGAAGTCTTCAACAATCTTTCACTATGAACTCACAATTATACACAATTCCTGGTTGCCACTGTGAAGAACATTCGTTTCTCAACTCATTAAAATTTTGGCATTATTATTTCTAAGTTTTTATCTTACCCTCTTTCCAACGTCGAATATATCACTCATGAAAGCGTTCTAGCCTACGGGGATAAAAAAAATCGGAAACAGAACTGCCGTGAATATCAGCAATTACTTGATAACTCTCAGTTAATTACTTGACAACTCACCGCCAATGCAAGTAGACGCAGAAGTTACTTTCGAAAATGGTTGCAATAAAAAGCCGAAAAGACATTGCAGAGTAAATATATAATCTGCCAGCATCAAGGGGCGAAGGAATATACAAATACACAATTATCTGTACGTAGTAAAGTTTGAAATAGTTTGTTTCACCAAAGAGAGGGATTTTTCAATGAAAGTCATCGGCTCTCTATACACAATATTGCACAATCAAAGGTAAATCCCAGCGTATACCATTTTAATGCACTGGAGAAGATACGTGGGATTTTTGGCTGGATCCCTCAGACGGTAAGGTATGTATGACAGTTGCACTGAATAATCTAAATATCCCAGCCACATGCTTTGGAAAAAACGAAAAAAATTTTCACCAGAACCGGCTCAGTAAGTCACGGGTTTTGTTTCAATCATTTCTTTATGGACTTTGCTTGAACCTGCAGGATAATTTCAAGATGAAATCCACTTTTCATTTGCACTGCCCTCGGAATGGAGTGATTATGCTGTCATTTCATGCGTTAACTCATGAGAAAACTGACTACTTAATGAAAAGCGACCCAGGAATTAACCGATAAAACCAAAATAACTTAAAGAGAGAAAACCTGCCGCGAGGCATACATGAGAATCGGGATACAACTTTAGGTCAACGAATAAGCGCTGGGACCTCTCAGGTCATTCAGCATTGAAAACAATGTTGAAACAAACGTTACTAGAGGTGGAAAGTACGATGGAAGAAAGAGAATATGAACGGAGGTACAACAAAAGGAATGGAAGGGGTTGCAGCTAGGAGCCGAAGGGACGCTGCAAAGAACCTTAAGGAATGCCTACAGTGCACCGCGTGAAATACACTTATGGCGCTATCCCCCTTCCTGGGGTATGCATAGGAGAAACTGTCTGTATGTCTCTATGAAACCATCATTTAACGAACAGCGGGAGCAAGATGTCTTTCCAGACCCGATGGCATTTCTTTCTCCTTACTGAGGATGATAAGACTGATGCTGGTTTGAATGTTAATGCTTTGTGTTCTATTACCCCGTAATGACCTAACACCTTTGCCGTTTGGCTGAGGATCGTTCCACTGTTTGGAACGCCATGCGCCCGTTCCTGGTGCTAAGCCAGCTCAATCTAACAGCAATTAATTTTGTCCATTACTTCCCCGAATGTCCAAGAAAGGCAGCATTGACGTAAATAAAGAAATATAAAAATAAATAAATAAAGAAATAAATATTGTAAATAAATTAACAACTGCTTGTTAAAACAAAGCAGCGTAACAAGGGCAATTCAAAGTGCCGAACCTGGCTAAGCCACTACTAAGGGATTCAGAGTCGATGAAACACTGTTTTTCGGCAACACCTTTTTATCAAAGCATCGGATAAAGGTGGAAGTTGGTAAGTGTATATTTTATATACCCTACCTAATTTTTACAAGTATTATTTACTACCTGAGTTCAACAGTTCTGGTACTTATCAGAGTAAAAATGTGTTTCCTATGACAGAACCATCAAAATCGCAGGTAAGGGTTTTGAACACAATAATGACGTTAACCTATGACGTCATGAGGGCTCCACCCACAGTGAAGAGAAGTTTACATATGGGGAAAACGTCTCTTCACTGTGGCTCTGCCCACTTGCCAATGATATATTCACTAAGTTAAGTATATCTTAGTTTAACCAGACCACTGAGCTGATTAATAGCTCTCCTAGGGCTGGCCCGAAGGATTAGATTTATTTTACGTGGCTAAGAACCAATTGGTTACCTAGCAACGGGACCTACAGCTTATTGTGGAATCCGAACCACATTATAGCGAGAATTGAATTTCTATCAGCAGAAATAAATTCCTCTTATTCTTAATTGGCCGGTCGGAGATTCGAACTCGCGGCCAGCAGAGTGCTAGCTGAGAACGGAACCCACTCGCCCAACGAGGAACTTAACGATATATTCACTGATTGGTATCAGTACCCATACTAAGCTTCAGAGATGTCATGATGGCGAGGATCGTCCCCTTGATTGCATTGTCATTCTCAATCATATTATTATTATTATTATTATTATTATTATTATTATTATTATTATTATTATTATTATTATATTACTCTTTTGTGGAGGTTTCATCGCAACTTCCACAGCAGTTCTTGGGACTAAGTTGTTAGCTTGAAATGCTTCCATTTTCTTGATATTTGTATTGTTTCTACTTTGCAAATAATTCAATGTACTGTATGTAATTCATCCACATAATGAACCAGTCTATAGCTCATTTGTTAGATCTACATCTATTCAGGGGTGGAATACAAAAAGACAATCGGTTTTGTTTTACTTCAGGTTTCGACATTATAGCCTTTTATTTGCCGCAGCAAGAGATGAGTGTTGCCAGGAAACTATTACCCACTGTAGAAATAATTACCTATTTACGCTACAGTAAATCTTGCCATGGGTCTTCTCGCTTGTATGCGAAGTGGCATGCCGAAATACAAATGCAGTCTTGCAACCACGGAGACAATTCCAGATCCTGCTGGTCATTGTCGAATTCACCTGTTAAGTGACTTACTGAGTTACTGGTCTACCTGGTGGATGGGCGGAGCCTCATGACGTCATATGTTTACGTCACAAATGGTTTTAGGATCCTTGTCTGTGATTTTCTCGGTTCCGGCATCGGCGCCTTCATTTTGCTCTATGAATATCAAAACTATCGAACTTAGGTACTAAATACTTGCAAAAATTTGGTAGGGTTATAAAAATACAATTGCCAACTGTCACCTTTATCCACTTTGGTAAAAGTTTATCCGAAAATGTTTTTCGGCTCTGAAATTAATGAATAACAGCACTAAAAAAGAATTCAACTTTCTTACAGGAAACTAACGAACAGACACGAAAAACATGATAAATCACAAAAACATTCTAATGTACACAATAAACAGAACATCCACAAAAACACTGTGCACAAGTATGAGTAACGACAAATCTTTTCTATGAACTCCATGGTTTTGACGTAAGCATGGGCGTCTAAGTATTACATCCCGGAAGTGTCCAGAAAATCCCAACAACGGGGTTTAAGTTGAACATCCCCTTCCGTCATACAGCAGCAGGAAGCCAAGTGAGCGCGATAATCACCAAGCTTCCATTCCTTTTTTTTTCACCTTTTTCGGGTTGACAGGTTCCAATGGGGCAATTGCAAGCAGGGCGCAGCAAAGATAAGCAGTGTTGATAAGTCACAGTACAGAGCGGGAAATTGCGCCATCAAAGCTGGTCCATATTGGATCTGAGGTTGAAATTCAAAATGGGTTTGCAAAAGCTTTCTGGGGACAGCAGTTTCAAAGTTTACATTCCACAAGCTTCGTCTGAGTGGACATCCTGGACACCAGAATCTACTTTCCTATTCTGTATAATCAATAAAGCTGATAATATAGCAGCTACCTAAAATATTTAACCACTTAAAATTGATTTCATAAAATACGATTTAAATAGAATAAAATACCAATAACAAGGAAGACACACAGACAGCCAAAAATCTATAATAATAATAAAATCTGAGTGGGTCTTTCTTGTTTGTCCACCCCAGTGGGGGCTGGGTAGGTAGAGGATCGGGAGGGTAAGGGAAACATGACACAATCACCTTCCTCCTGAAAACCTGTCTGTCCGTCCCGGGTGGGGCAGGGTAGGTAGAGGATCGGGAGGGTAAGGGAGAAATGACACATTCACCCTCCTCCTGAAAACCTGTCTGTACATCCCGGGTGGGGACAGGATAGGTAGAGGATTGGGAGGGTAAGGGAGAAATGACACATTCACCCTCTTCATGCAAACCTGTCTGTCCGCCCCGGGTGGGGGCAGGGTAGGTAGAGGATCGGGAGGGTAAGGGAGACATGACACATCCATCCTCCTCCTACAAACCTGTCTGTCGCCCCAGTTGGGGCAGGGTAGGTAGGGGATCAGGAGGGTAGGAGAGACATGACACATCCACCCTCCTCCTGCAAACCTGTTTGTCCTCCCTGGGTGGGAGCAGGGTAGGTAGGGGATCGGGAGGGTAGGGGAGAATGACGGGCAGCACCGGGTTCCAGTGCAGCGTGTGGCGCACACCATCAAGCTCGTATGAAATAGGAGCAAAACCCACTGCCCAGAGGACTAAACTTACAGAGCAAAGAAAAAAGGAAAATTCAAGGTGTGAGTCGTAATGAGAGTACAGGGTTGCCTTTCTAATTTCTTAAGTACTAAGAGGTTTAACTCACTAAGAAAAAATAATTGCTGTGCCTCCTAAAAGATCAAAAGTAAGCATACCTTAGTTTAACCAGACCACTGAGCTGATTAACAGCTCTCCTAGGGCTGGCCCGAAGGATTAGGCTTATTTTACGTGGCTAAGAACCAACTGAGTACCTAGCAACGGGACCTACAGCTTATTGTGGAATCCGAACCGCATTATATCGAGAAATGAATTTCTATCACCAGAAATAAATTCCTCTAATTCCACATTGGCCGGTCGGAGAATCGAACCCCGGGCCAGCAGAGTGCTAGCTGATAACGGTACCCACCCGTCCAATGAGGAACTATGGGGAGTACAAATATGAGACCGAGGGATAAGAATTACCAACTCAATAAAAAAGGTAAACTTGATTTCCTTGATTTGCAGTCAACTAATGTCTGATTAGGGACGCCTACGATCCATCTCTAATGAAAACGGGGTTAAGCAATAACTTCATTCCCTGACAGGAATGGGAATTAGGATGAATATATACAATGCAACGAATGAATATGACGGCATATCATATATTCATATTCTTTTCGCATAGTCACTAGTTAGTGTTTCGTGGGAACCGTTTTCTTTATATATATAATTTATTTGCGGAGCTTCGTTTTCTTTCAGTATAATCGCTGGACGAACTATTACAGAAATGCGATCGATCATATTTTTACCTAAATTTTGTCTCTAAAGCGCTCCATAACGTACATTTCTAGAATTCTGCCTAAATGTCTGGTTTTACAGCGCAGCAGAATGTACATTGTTAAAATGGTAAAAGCTCGTTTCCGGTCCGAACTCAAATTCCACGTGACAAACAAAATTTTTCGACAATTTTCTTGCTGTTTGCAATTGTCCCACTCAAGATTTCAACCGGAAATCACTCGTTGTCAAGTTTCCAAACCTCAGGCCCCGTGTTTAGTACCAGCCCCTTGGGGACGTACGTAAAACATAAAATAATAACGGCAAATACCATAAACTTTACGGTGAACGCCATAAACATAGCGCCTTACATTGTTTTTGGATGTTACGGCCTAAATGACTTAAGGCCGGAGTACTTGATGGTACAGAGTACAGAGTACTTGATGGGATGTTCGGACCGGAAACGAACATTGTAAGTTGATATATCTTATCAATGATGATACAGACATTTTCCCTCCACACAAAAAATATTACTACTGAAATAATAAACAGATAATCTAGGTATTAGTATTATCAGTGATGATACCTACATCTTCCCTCCAAACAAAAGTATTACTACTAAGATCATGAACAAATCATTTAGATATTAGTATAAGGCCTCAGACATTTTAACAGTGTGCTTAATTTGGACTAATGCATTCACAACAAGTAAGCAAAGTGCATTTGAAAATTATTCATATCTTCAAACTCTCCATGAAGATTTTAACCGTTCTGCCGAGCAACCGTTATAATGAAGGTTTTCGGTACTTTTCACTTCTTTGATAGAGAAACCACTACTTTTATATACAATGAGCAAATTATTTTTATATACAATGAGCAAATGATTTTTATATACAATGAGCAAATGATTTTTATATACAATGAGCAAATGATTTTTATATACAATGAGCAAATTATTTCTAAAGCCCCAAACGTAAAACTTAAGAAAGTACAAAATGCGGCCCATGAAACTTTAACCACGGCCCGGTGGTGGCCTATCCTACATAGTTGCCAGAAACACGATTATGGTTATGGCTAACTTAAACCTTAAATAAAATAAAAAACTACTGAGGCTAGAGGGCTGCAATTTGGTATGTTTGATGATTGGAAGGTGGATGATCAACATACCAATTTGCAGCCCTCTAGCCTCAGTAGCTTTTAAGATCTGGGGCGGACAGAAAAAGTGTGGACAGAAAAAAAGTACGGACAGAATAAAATGCAGACGGACAGACGAAGCCGACACAATAGTTTTCTTTTACAGAAAACTAAAAATGAAGTTCAGAATGTCGATAGTCTTGTTATCTAATTAATTTCTTTTCGTTTATTTTGCCGTCTAATTAACCCTAACAGCTGGCGGGATTCCCAAAGCAATTGAGCAGAACAAGAGGGAATAAGGAAAAGCCATTCTAAAAATTATTTCAGAATGCATAAATTGCGTTATTGGACAGGAATTTGGAGGTAAGAGAACTCAAAATAATGGTTATATATATGTATATATGTGTGTGTATATTATATATGTGTGTGTGTGTGCGTATGTACTTCAGCTGGGGTAAAGAGGGTGGCAGTGAGGTAGCAACCTCATTCCTCAAGACCCACTGAGAATGTGAATACTCCTATTCTTCATATATATATATATATATATATATATATATATATATATATATATATATATATATATATATATATATATATATATACATAATATATATATATATATATATATATATATATATATATATATATATATATATATATATATATATATATATATATACATAATATATATATATATAATATATATATATATATATATATATATATATATAATATATATATATATATATATATATATATATATATATATATATATATATATATATATATATATATATATATATATATATATATATATATATATATATATATATATATATATATATATATATATATATATATATATACGTGTGTGTGTACATACATACAGAGAGAGAGAGAGAGAGAGAGAGAGAGAGAGAGAGAGAGAGAGAGAGAGAGAGAGAGAGAGAGAGAGATGGGATTTATGGATGTAAATACGGCGACCTTGCCTAGAGGTTTGCAAAAGATGTATGGATAATCACCGCGCTTGAAAAGCAATCACTACCATACCGGGAAAATGACTTAATTATGGTACCATGTATACTTATTCAGTCACCAATTCACATACCGGCATTCCAAACCAGAATGTTAAGCTCTTCCTTAGGAATTACATTTGAAAGCTGTAAAACTAGACTAAGGAAAAAAATCTTACATGGTTCTTCTTTTAAAAAAAGGGGAGTAAAGTTTTGAAAATTATATATATGCATGTTAGACTAGCATCTAGAAAAGCATTACATTCCGCAAGTGATGCAGTCATCTCAAGGCCTCCTAAAATATACGTAATGCTCAAAATTTCCTCAAGGTTGAGGAAAAATAAAAAAGAAATGGGTAAGCCAGTGCAAATTTAACAAAAACAAAAATCTTTTTATACGAGTGTGACTAAGACAAACCATTCTCGACATATCGGGAAGTTGCTTAAGGAATATTCAGATCCTTGACAAGTTTAACGTGCTAAGTTCCCCTTTCAAGGTGTCAGCATTTACTTCTTTATTTTGTTTCTACTTTCAGTTTATAAATTTAAAAAAAAAATTCCGTTTCCTAACTGATAAATTCAATGTAAAGTTACTGAATTAAAATACGGTAGAAGTTCTAAATCCTTCAACTTAATTTGGACTGTTAATTTACTGTGATAACTTGAAATGAATTTCCTTTTCCTCACTGATTAATTTATCTTAAAGTTCCTGAGTTAAAATGCAACAGAAGTTCTAAATCATTTCAACATAATTAGCATTAGAAATTGGCACCAGAGACCCGCCCCCCTCCAAAGATTTCCTCCAGCTGTTCTTTTACAATGTTTTCACATTAGCCTCTCGTATTCATTATATCCAAGGCTTTCCTTTCCATACTTGCACAATTAATTTACGCATCGGAATTCTCAGAAAAGCAGCAAGCAATTATGAGAGCGGAACTCTACACGGACTGAAATACAATGCAAGCAATCAAACCCCTTCTCCAAGCAAGTAATCTCCCCCAGTCACTCTTCACAGATATGGATTCCTTTGACGAAAGGAAAACAGACTAAAATTATTCAGGGTAGATTTTTCCTCCGTATGTGCAACTTCTTACCAGAAACACCAATGACGTAGTTTGCTATTTCTGCTGCGCTAATCTGTATTATTTTCTTATGGCGAGAAATTGTGGAACTATCTATTTCCGTATTTCTGTTGCGGAGGATAGGAAGGGTTTTATATCTACTGCCTCTGTATTCTTTGAAATCTATATAATAATAAAATCCAAGTGGATCTTGTCTGTCCTCCCCCGGGTGGCAGTAGGGGAGGCATGACGCAGCCACCCACCGCCTGCAAACTGGTTTGTCCGCCCCAGGTGGGGAATGGGAGGGCAGGGGAGACATCCGCCCTCTTCCTGCAAACCTGTTTGTCCGCCACAAGGGGAAGGTAGGGGAGAATCCACCCTCCTCCTGCAAGGGGTAGGTAGGGGAGAATCCACTCTCCTCCTGCAAACCTGTTTGACCGCCCCGGGTGGAGTCAGGAGTGTAGGGGAAAGGCGGTGCCGGGTTCCAGCGCGAGCAGCGTGTGCCAGCAAGCTTGTGAAAAAATAAAATACGATACTAACAGAATTTATCAATACAATTATGAGCTACGAATTAACTGTCTTCCAGAGACATTCGCACGCACGAATCTTGACTGACAAAACAGTAACATCAAAATATGACAAAACAGTAACATCAAAATATCCCAAACAACAACTTCAATCACATTGGAAATGCTTCAAGCACATGTTTGACAGTTTA
The DNA here is from genome assembly GCF_040412425.1 of Macrobrachium rosenbergii. Classification (NCBI taxonomy): domain Eukaryota; kingdom Metazoa; phylum Arthropoda; class Malacostraca; order Decapoda; family Palaemonidae; genus Macrobrachium; species Macrobrachium rosenbergii. The sequence continues at coordinate 40,441,007 of NC_089767.1, read as the reverse complement.
TTATAATCTGTCTTGTCGACAGGAGTCGGGTGGGTCGAGGTTTGAAACCCCAGTTCTGCCGGAAATCACTGTGCCTTTGTTGACATAAGCAGTAAATTAGGTACCTGGAACATGGCGAAGTGTGGTGAGGAACCTTATCCCAAAATACTGTTTGATAGTCGGAAGAGAAACAGGTTCTACAGTAACCCAAATTAGGTCGAAAAGGGCTCCCGCACGCGCGCGTTTGAAGCCGTTGGAAATCCTTATATCTTGAAAAAGACGAGTAAAAAATGCGCCGAATTTTCTTCGGCGCAATCGAGTTTTCTGTACAGCGTACAATGCTGTATGAAACTCTCAGCCCCGGCCCATGAAATTTTCAGCCACAGCCCAGTGGTGGCCTGTGTTGTTGGAACCTACAGCGGCGCCAGATCAACATTCATGGCTGACTTTAACCTTACATAAAATAAAAACTACAGAGGCTAGAGGGCTGCAATTTGGTAGGTTTGATGATTGGAGGGTGGATGATCAACATACCAATTCACAGCCCTCTAGCCTCAGTAGTTTTTACGATCTGAGGGGCGGACAGAAAAAATGCGGACGGACAGACAAAGCCATCTCAATAGTTTTCTTTTATAGAAAACTAAAGAAAAAATTTAATATATTGATATGTAAACTTATGTCTTATGTTGTCACTCAGACGGCAATCAGTGATATAGGCAGGTTTTCTATGCGAAAAAGAGAAAAACCTCAGGCTAGTCAATCGGCCTTGAAAAAAAAAAAAAAACCACGCCGCTCGCAAAAACGATTAAACAAAAATTCAGGAAAATGCAAGCAATTCTCTTCAGAGGCTCGCAGATAAACACAAGCAACAAAACAAAAAAAGCAAAAATATTTAGAAAAAGTATTTAAGACATATGAGGCTTATGTCGACATTCTCTACCGTATATAAACTGCAAATACAGCTAAAGGAAGTTTCCAGAAGCAACAACAATACCACTGTTCAAAAGAACTTAATGCTCTATGAGACAAATAACTGGATTATACCTGCTTTGCGTGATCCCAGCTGATAATCAAAATCTTCAACAATGATGATGATAATAATAATAATAATAATAATAATAATAATAATAATAAAATTATTTTTATTATTATTATTATTATTATTATTATTATTATTATTATTATTATTATTATTATTATTATTATTATTATTATTATTATTATTATTATTATAACTGGACTATATCTGCTTTACGTGACCCCTGATAATAATCAAAATCTTCAATAATAATAATAATAATAATAATAATAATAATAATTAATAATTGTTATTTATTGTTATTTTTATTATTATTTATTATTATTATTATTATTATTATTATTATTATTATTATTATTATTATTATTATTATTATTATTATTATTATTTAAAAAATACTCATAGTATCATGAATCTTGAAATGGAGAAACAAATCTCACAGTTACGTATATGTATACATATATTTCAAGATAAATCTGTACAGAAATCTTTTGGGGAATCTGTTCGATTCTCCTTTACAATCTGACTGAAAAGGGGAATCGAAGTTTCCCAAAGCTTCCCGTAAAGATTGATCTTTAAATATATGCACATATACGTCACTGTGGGATTTGTTTCTCCATTATTATTATTATTATTATTATTATTATTATTATTAAAGCTACTACACAAACATACAAACCACGCAGGCAGACAGGCAAAAAATTAAAATACTAAAAATAAAAATTCTAAAAATGAAAATTAAAATACAAAAAAATAAAAACAAAAATAAAAATACAAAAAAATAAAAATTCTAAAAATAAAAATACCCCCCAAAAAATAGAAATAGAAATAAAAATGCTAAAAATAAATATAAAACGTTTGCGTCATCTCCCCGGCAACTTTACGAATAAAAGCGCAATTTATCATTTAAAGGGTAAAGAGATACAATTTGCGGTCACTCCTCCGTAAATAAACGCGCCGTCCCACAACCGCTCTCTAGAAATTTCACGTTCTGGCGAACCGGATATATGAATCACTGAGCGTACATTAGCTTCCTCTAACCATCCCCCTCCCCACCACCCCAGAACGACAAAAGATTATCATCAGGGTCATGAGATCTAAATTCACTATATAAATAGACTCGGTCCCTTGGTGAGTACGTCATTTGGTCGTCGAACTCCTGAGACATTACAGGAAAAGGTAGGGTGCTCTCGCCAGAAACATTTGCTAGCGTAGTAGATATATATATATATATATATATATATATATATATATATATATATATATATATATATATATATATGTATAATTATGCACATAGACACACACATATATATGTATTATATCACATCTATACATACATCTTTATATTTATATATGCATAAACTGCCCTTCAAATAGTAGGTGGGAGTACGCCACAATTTTTCTATTGTAATTCATTATCTGAGTCTCCAATTACACCTGCGCTAATATTAACCTTAGTTAGTTCTTCATATAGTATCTGTATATGTAAGTATGTAAATATATACATTCACACATTTATATATATATAATATATATATACATGTGTACATATACACATGTGTATGTGTGTGTGTGCGCATATTACCGTACGTTCTTTCTAAACGCAGACGCTGTCGTTACTTCAAGAAATTTGCCAAATCCCCATCCCAGACATTAGGAACAGCCAGTAAACGCAAATTTCCTTTCCAGATGATGAAATTCACTTTGCTGACCGCTGCTCTTCTGAGCGCCGTGGCGGTCGCTTCTTCGCCGCCAAAAGGTAAGACAGTGCGATGTATCAGTCACAGAACGAGTCGCTGATTGCTGTGATTTATATTATTTCTCAAAAATTATTGGACAGTTTTATGTTTCTAATACAGTTCGAGTTAAAAAAAATCTAAAGTTTTAGAATTTAAACTGACCGTTGAATGTAGCCTAAACTGACCGTTTAAAGTGACCTAAACTGACCGTTGAATGTAACCTAAACTGACCATTGAATGTGAAACTGACCGTTTAAAGTGCTGAATGAAACTTAAACTGACCGTTTAAAGTTCCCTAAACTGACCGTTGAATGTAGCCTAAACTGACCTTTTAAAGTGACCTAAACTGACCGTTGAATGTAACCTAACTGACCGTTTAAAGTGACTTAAACTGACCATTGAATGTGACCTAAACTGAGTGTTGAATGTAACCCAAACTGACCGTTTAAAGTAACCCAAAATGACCGTTGAATGTAACCTAAACTGACCATTTAAAGTCACCTGAACTGACCGTTGAATGTAACCTAAACTGACCGTTTAATATAACCTAAACTGACCGTTGAATGTAACCTAAACTGACCGTTTAATATAACCTAAACTGACCGTTGTATGTAACCTAAACTGACCATTTAAAGTGACCTAAACTGACCGTTGAATGTAACCCAAACTGATCGTTTAAAGTGACCTAAACTCACCGCCGAATGTAACCCAATAAAAGTGATTTTACTGAAACATCATTTGCCTCACAAAAGTCATTCCAGAACAATTCAGTTAGGCGTCTGTCTGCTAAAGACAGACTCACCAACAACACATGTAATTATCACAGCTTACAAAAACTAACATTCTGAAATGCTTTCGAAGTCGACGCTGATCACAAAGACATGAGGTGCTTTGCCTACCTGAAACCCCGAAGGGCGGAACCGGGCGTGGCGACAGATGGCGCTGACAAGATTAATGCTATGTGCGCCGACCAGACTGGAGCCAACAAAAATGGTAATTATAAGTGTAATGCATAAGAGTATTGATAAGTAGTTATAGGTTTAAGAGTGCAAACAAATGTACACACGGATTTTTTTGTTATTTGTGTGCATTCCTCCATGCTTTGAAGGAGAGGTTTGCCTGCATAAGAGTGTGAAGAGAATGTTTCATAGTTAAGATAACAGTAGGCACATATATATATATATATATATATATATATATATATATATATATATATATATATATATATATATATATATATATATATGTGTAATATAGATATTATATATATAATTATATAGATATTATATATATATATATTATATATATATATATATATATATATATATATATATATATATATATATATATATATATATATATATATATATATATATACACTAAGATCTAATCCCAGCATTAATCATTCTCTTAACTCCAGCAAACAAAGGCACGGAAGCGGACGCAGTGCGAGTTATCACTGAAGAGATGAAGGATCGCAATTCTAACTGTGCTTTGGCGATGAGCATGGCGAGGAGAGGACTCGTGAGTTTACAATATTATTTGAGAATAATTATTTTGTGCTATATTGAGAAAATTATTTTTTACTGTCATTTAAGAGTAATTATATTTACTATATTATTCGGGAAAAGTTATTTCTTACTATACTATATTGAGAAAATTATTTTTTACTGCATTATTTGAGAATAATTATTTTTACTTTATTTGAGAAAATTATTTTTTACTGTCATTTAAGAGTAATTATTTTTACTATATTATTTGGGAAAAATTATTTCTTACTGTATTATATTGAGAAAATTATTTTTTATTATATTATTTGAGAAAAATTATTTTATACTATACTATATTGAGAAAATTATCTTTTACTATATTATTTGGGAAAAATTATTTTATACTATACAATTTGAGAACAATTATTTTTTACTATATCACTTGAGAAAAATTATTTTTCTTACTGTAATAAAACACGGTTTAAAACTGCATAAGAATCAACTTTGTAATCGCAAATCGCGTGAAATTACTTAGTTATACTGATTGACACCTCCTACAAGTGTATTTAACGTACAGAATAGGAAAATGTATAATGTTAGCAATTTTACATATATACATATGTGCATATGTGTATAAACAAAAGCACATACAAAAACAAACACATATACATGTTTTATATATATATATATATATATATATATATATATATATATATATATATATATATATATATATATATATATATATATATATATATATAAATTAAACTATAGCATTTCAGGCTCACACACACGCTCTCTTTCCAGCTTGACAGCAATGGCAACGTCAACGTAACGGCAGCTCAAGACACAATATCCAAAACCATTATTGCCAACCACGGCCCCAGTGCTCTGGCAGAGCAAATGAAGCTGCAGGTCCCAGTGTGCGTCCAAAACACGACACAGGCGGCGTTTCCCGTGAGTATTCAAAACTCTCTGGTCCCGGGAATTTAAGATGCACACTGCACGATTATATTCCTTGGGTTATTAACTAAGGCGTGATGGTCACTCAACACGTTTATGAATTTCTGTATCTGTTAAGCGTTTTCTGCGGAGGCTTTTCGCAAGGTTAAATATATTTCACAGTAAAGTCCAAGTTAGGGAGAGAAAAATGAGTCAAGGAATAATACCTCAGGAGGAGGGAGCTTTTAGCAAGTTACAGGGACGCCAAATTTTTTTAAATTTCGCATTTGCACTGTACTTGTGTTTACTAAAAATATAAATAAACTGAACTAGTAGGGGCAAATATAATTTTTAAATGGGGCAGATGAGCAACAGCAGTATTAGCTATAATTCCTGGGGATACCGAACTGTCAGCTCATACCGTTACGAATTGAACTGAACATAGAATTTAGGCCAAAGTCCAAGCACTAGGACCAATGAGGTCATTCAGCGCTGAAACGGAAATTCACAGTAAAAAGTCTGAAAGCTGTAACAAGAGGAAAACCTCGCAGCTGCACTATGAATCAATTGTTATTTGAGAGCGGAAAGTAAGATGGAAGAAAGAGAATATGAAAGGAGGTACAGTTAAAAGAACGGAAAGGGTTGCAGCTAGGGACCGAAGGGACGCTGCAAAGAAATTTAAGTAATGCCTACAGTGCACCGCGTGAGGTGTACTGACGGCCCTAACCCCCTGCGGGATATACTGTTACAAATTAAGACCACGTCTATTATAGCTCCATCATAATCCCCATGAAGGAAAAAAAAAAGTGCAAAGTAATCAGGGAGAAACCACAGTCGAATACCAATTAAGTATTCTACAGTTATTTGTAATGTACTCCTCCTAAATAATCTAAGAAAATTAGGCAAAAATAAAAATACTCAAGGAAAATTATTATTCCCGTTGAACATTTCGGTAAATATGAAGCATTCACGTTAGCCATCATTATTTTAATGATGTTAATATTCATCATTTCACTTGGGTTAATTGTGCTTCTCCCTAAACTCCGTAATTTTCTTGCCGAGAAGTTTATGGCTGTTTTGGCTTCATATATATATAAATGTAAGTTCATAATAATAATAATAATAATAATAATAATAATAATAATAATAATAATAATAATAATAATAATAATAGTAGCATGAGTCTTGAATGGAAAAACAAATCCACGGTTATGTTCATGTACATATACATAACTGTGGATTTATTTCTCCAATAATAATAATAATAATAATAATAATAATAATAATAATAATAATAATAATAATAATAATAATAATAATAATAATAATAATAGTATTTAAGCACATTTAAACCCACTAAAATCTTTTTAGACAAATCAAACAGTTTTCACAGTTACGTAATTTTATCAGCATCACACTACCTTTTATAACTGGCGTCACAATTTAAGTCATTTACGCCAATCAATTTCGAGTTCTTCACTAATTCATTTCTTTCCCTCCACTACAGATCCTGATGTACAACGAGTGTCTGCTCGACGCTTGCAAGCAAGCTCTCCAGTGATTGGACAACCCTTCAGTGTTTCCAAGACAAATGTTCTGATTTTCCTTTATGTTAAGCTGTCACAAGATTCAAAGTGAAAAAAGAGCCGAATTATCAAATGTGGTCAACAAGACTGGAGCACCGATAACAGCAGAAATTAAACACAGAAGTCGCACTGGTCACCTGAGAATATGTTTCGTGGAGAAATAAGTTCATATATGTCCTGTTTAATATGATGACTTTCCAATGTCAAAAGCAAGTAAGCAGTCTCCAAAGTTACGTCTTAAGGACGATAAGATCAGAAGGAGCACAAATCATAGAATTCACTGTCCATGTTTTCGTAACTTCGAGACACAGAATAAGGAAAATTCATTAATAACATAATAATGTACCTAATGACCATTAGAGACGCCATTAAATCACAGAGCACATCCACAACTTCTTATTGTATATCCATTTGTTTTTAGTAATTTTGAGGCTTTAAAATTAATAAAGCAGTATGTTGAGTAAAGATTTTGTTTGATTTACTCCAACATTTCCGTCACACTGGCAGGCATCCTGCTAAGTGCACGACTTATTATTATTATTATTATTATTATTATTATTATTATTATTATTATTATTATTATTATTATTATTATTATTATCATCTTGTTAAAGAGAATGGCAGCATCAGTGGAAATGATTTTATATATGGTCTTCTCAATAATTCTTATTTTTTTTCTCGTCAGGGCTGATATTTTCTAATAACTGGCCGATGTTCACAGTCTGGGTAAGGACTATAAACATCGGCCAGCTATTAGCAAATATCAGCCCTGATGAGAGGAACATAAGAAGAAGAATTGAGAAGTCCATATACAAAATCAATCCCACTGATGCTGCCATTCTCTTTAACAAAACATGTTAGAGAGAGGGCCCCTTACCTTCATATATTATGATTATTATTATTATTATTATTATTATTATTATTATTATTATTATTATTATTATTATTATTATTATTAAACACTTCTCCTTTACAGAAACAAATATAAACACAAGGATTCCCTTCCTGGTGACAATCAAATAACAAAGACACACCAAACAACTGACTTGCTATGAAACAGAAAACAGGGGACGAACTCTAAATGACAAAGCCAATTTTCTCTTCAGTTCTTGAGCCGAATGATATAATTTAGCATGAGGAACTGTAGTTTTAAATGTCATAAATGTCTTTTTCAGGTTCTAAAGGAACATTTCGTGTAAAGCCAGACAAGGAAGTCTGCCTAAGAAGTTATGAATAGGAATAGTTTCGTCTGAACAAGGTGGAGATACAATGCTTGTACTTTCAAGTTGCAAGTAATCTGTGGAGTTCTCTCTCTCTCTCTCTCTCTCTCTCTTAAATAACCTTCTGAGGACTCTTCAGAATTCTATATAAGGATCAGATGGGACAACCTCTCTCTCTCTCTCTCTCTCTCTTGAATAACCTTCTGAAGACTCTTCCAGAATTCTATATAAGAATCAGATGGGACAACCTCTCTCTCTCTCTCTCTCTCTCTCTCTCTCTCTCTCTCTCTCTCTCTCTCTCTCTCTCTCTCTCTCTCTCTCTCTCTCTCTCTATTAAACAACTTTCTGAGGACTCTTATTTTATTTAAGGATCAGATGGGACAACCTTTCTCTCTCTCTTTTGCCTAACCTTCAGAGGACTCTTCAGAATTCTATAAGGGATCAGATGGGACAAAGTCTCTCTCTCTCTCTCTCTCTCTCTTACATAACCTTCTGAGGACTCTTCAGAATTCTATTATAAGGATCAGATGAGACAACGTCTCTCTCTCTCTCTCTCTCTCTCTCTCTCTCTCTCTCTCTCTCTCTCTCTCTCTCTCTCTCTCTCTCAAGCACATAAAAGTATTTGGATATATCTTCAAGTGTACCTATTTTTTTCTCTACCTGTCATGCTTGCAGTGCATCCTCTCTCTCTCTCTCTCTCTCTCTCTCTCTCTCTCTCTCTCTCTCTCTCTCTCTCTCTCTCTCTCTCGTGAGAAACAAAGTCCCCAAGCGGGATTCAGACTCGTCTCTACACCCACGAAAAATTCCAGCCTTTGAAAATGCTGAAAGAATTAAGGTATTCTAGAATTCAGACGGAGAAGGAGAAAAGGCATCTCTAAACGACATTTGAGAATTTACCAGAGGTAGTAAAACTCCACTTTCACGAAGCAGAGATTTTAATGGTGTTTCTGAGAACGGGTTTCCTTGTTGCTTCTTTGGAATCCACTCATTAGCTTCGAGTCTGAACCTGCGTTCCACTGATATTTATTGAAGGTTAATTGCAAAGGCTAAAAAAGAGCAATGTTTGGAACACTTGTCTGTCTCATCCCCGTTCAGACGAATAAGTTATTACAACATATGATCTGTGAGCTTGTTCCTTGAACATGTTTTGCAGGAAATGTCGTTAATATAGGATTTTTAATATTTTTTTTTTATTTTTCAGAATGAAATTGGCTCTCAAATGAAAATAAGAACATTGATTTACAATATTATTATTATCATTATTATTTGGGAGAAAAACACTACTATCACGAGAGTATATAAATGTTCTAAAGGATCCACAATAATATAATTATTAAACTTTGCTCGAGCCTTTAACAATTACATTATTGTGGACCCTTTAGAATATTATTATTATTATTATTATTATTATTATTATTATTATTATTATTTTTTCGTGCACAACGGACAGGTAGCCATTAAAGAAATTTAGAAACAGAACAGGCTGTAGTCGATTAACAGGACCTAGAGAGATGAAATCGAACTGGATATTTTCGAAAATTTCTTTCGGGACATCCATCTATCTATCTATAATAATACAATCAGGGTGGATCTTTCTTGTTTTTCCGGCCAGGGTGGGGGCGGGGTAGGTAGGGGATTGGGAGGGTAGGGGAGAAATGACACATCATCCCCCCAAGCAAACTTGTTTGTCCGCCCCGGGTGGGGCCGGGGTAGGTAGGGGATCAGGAAGGTAGGGGAGACACGACACACCCACCCTCCTCCTGATAACCTGTTTGTCCGGTTATCAGGAGGAGGGGTAGGTAGGGGATCGGGAGGGTAGGGGAGACATGACAGGCTGCTGCACCGGGTTCCAGCGCAGCGTAGCACGCGCCATCAAGCTCGCTAACCAAAAATGGTCAGCAAGGACGAGGAGTAGCTTTCGTAGAAAAGTCTATTTGCATAAAGAGAGAGAGAGAGAGAGAGAAAAAGGATGTGAAATATCTGCTGAGATGTCAACTGTCCACAGCAGTGCTCAGCTGCAAAAACATACCTTCAATTGGTGCCCAGTGGCCATGAAAACAACAACACTCGTCAGGTTTCTCGAGTGGTAACCAAGGGGAAAAATATTGTGTATATAGTCATTTTACGCTTACTGTCAATATATCTACTGTATATATAATTTATATATATATATATATATATATATATATATATATATATATATATATATATATATATATATATATATATATACATATATATATATATATATATATATATATATATATATATATATATATATATTCATATATAATGCATACATATGTGCATGTACGTATGTATTAACCAGATAACCACACACCTTCACTATACATTTATATTCATACTGCTCGTCTTAAGAATCTGAACCCTCCCGCCTCACTGAAACCTAACAAGAGTAGTATAAATAAATAAATAAATAAATAAATAAATAAATAAATAAATATATATATATGTATATATATACATATATATAATTTATATAAATATATATATATACAATGAATATGTTTACATATATATAATTCATTCCTTTCCATCTTTCTTTATTCCTTCGTCCGTTTGTGCGTTTCTGAAAGAGAGAGAGAGAGAGAGAGAGAGAGAGAGAGAGAGAGAGAGAGAGAGAGAGAGAGACAGAGAGAGAGAGAGAGAGAGAGAGCACGCGGAAGTGAAGAATTTGTGAAAACCGACGCCAACCATCGCCTGTAACAGGCCCCTGCAGGCAGCACAAACGTGCAATTCCACCCAGAGAGCTCCTGTCTCAAGGTGACCGCGGAGGAACTTTTGCTGCTACGGCGATTCGAACAAACAGGAAAAGCAGTGTTTTAAAGTCGTGATATTTCTTGAAATATAAAAGAAACACGTCTGCAGGTCATAATTGATTGCATACGGTTTCTTGAAAAAAAAAAACTTATCAGTCACTAGTGATTGCACAGTTTCTTGAAAAAATATGCATGCAGGTCACTAATAATTGCATATAATGTCTTGAAAAAAAAAAATGTCTGCAGGTCGCAAATGATCGCATACATTTTCTTGAAAAAAAAAAAAAGTCTACAAGTCATAAATGATTGCGCACAGTTTCTTAAAAAAAAAAACAATTCTATAGGTCACAGATGCTTGCATAGGGTTTCTTGAAAAAAATATACGTCTACAGGTTGCAAATGATCACATACAGTTTCTTAAAAAAAAATACGTCTACAGGTCATAAATGACTGCATAGTTTCTTGAAAAAAAAAACACTTCTATAGGTCACAGATGCTTGCATAAAGTTTCTTAAAAAAAAGTCTACCAGTCATAAATGAAAGCATACAGTTTCTTGAAAAAAAACACTTTTATAGGTAGCTAATGATAGCATACAGTTTCTTGAAAAAAAAAAGTCTACAGGTCACAAATGACTGCATATAGTTTCTTAAAAAAATATGTCCATGGGTCACTAATGGCTGCATACAGTTTCTTTACAAAAAACACTTTTATTGGTAACTAATGATAGCATAAAGTTTCTTGAAAAAGCAAACACTTTTATAGGAAGGTAATGATAGCATACAGTTTCTTGAAAAAAAATACGTCTACTGGTTACAAATGACTACATATAGTTTCTTAAAAACAAATATGTCCATAGGTCACTAGTGATTGCATACAGTTTCTTGAGAAATATATGTCTACAGGTCATTAATGACTGCATACAATTTCTTAAAAAAAATTACAGATCACTAATTACTACATACGATCATAGTGAAAGAATGACGTACCTAACACATAAGGAGTAATCGAACGAATATTTATTATTATTTTTTTCATCTTTCAACAAAGACAAAACCTTTACGACCATACGACCACAGGACCTCGTATCTGCTAGGATACAAATGAGGAACGATTACATAAGTGTCCGACCTCGCGGGAACACTCAGTCAAGGGCAAATATTCTTACAATATACAACATGCAATAATACCGAAAACGGAAAAATATGATTGGACGAACCCTATCGTTACAATAAGTTTTAAGAAACATGTTAACACATTTGTATGTCGAGTACCTATTCATGAGATAAGGCATCGTTACTGTTTTGCTAAATACCTTCAGAATTCACGGCGAAAAAATGCCGAAAACCGAAAATAAGCGGCCCATCGTCGAATGCTTCGAAAAATGGTTTCGACAACAATTGAGCATCGAAAGAATTAGACTCCTCTTACCTTGTAAATCTGATCTCGTCAGTACTGAACAGAAACACACTTACCTGGAATTAGAAAAGAAAGAACAATTAATGATTCGTTCAAGAGAACACTGGGAGAGAATAAGTTAAACTAAACTGAATATAGAATTTAGGCCAAAGGTGAAGCACTTGTTCCTATGAGGTCATTCAGCGCTGAAACAGAAATTGACAGGAAAAGGTCTGAAAGATGTATCATGAGGAAAACCTCAAAGCAGTTGCACTATGAATCAATTGTTAGGAGAGGGTTAAGGAAAGTCAGATGGAAGAAAGAGAATATGAAAGGAGGCACAGTAAAAGGAACGAAAGGGGTTGCAGCTAGGGGCCGAAGGAAGGAACGCTGCAATGAGAATAATTAACCTAGGGGATGAGGGGTTAGACATGATTTATAAGAGATATCCACAAAACAAAAATGTTGGAAAATTAGTGAAATTATAGGTGAAATTGTAGCTCTGGCAATAAACATTTATTATATAATTTCGCTAATGGTGTAACAAAAAAAAAAAAGCTTTAAACCTAATCAGTATAATACAAGGAGAAAATACTTGGAGGAAATCAGGATTAGTTAAATTAATTGTTTAAAACAAAGCTGTTGTTTTATAATAGACAAAAGCAGCGAGCTTCAAAGTCTTCTGAAAAGAAAGTTATTCACTAAGTAAACACAAATTCACATAATTAATCTTCTCTTGTTATTAAACAGCGTCTGTTCCTACCATTGATCTGGTTTCCATCGCCATTGTTAGTGACAAATTTCTGTTTCCATAAATAATAATTCCGTTATGAAAACAAAATGGAAAACTTATATATATATATATATATATATATATATATATATATATATATATATATATATATATATATATATATATATTACATATATATATGTTTATATATAGAGAGATAGATAGATACACTGATATACTGAATATATAAATATATATATATATATATATATATATATATATATATATATATATATATATATATATATATATTTATGTAATGCTGACAGCAGCGATGAGTTCAGTTTCTATACGCCATCAGTCGCCCAGCAAAATATACCAAACTCCATCGGCACATAACCCCTTAATATGGTGCAAGGAATGTAGTTAGCAACCTCATTCTAAAAAAAAAAAAAAAAAACTCGCTTGAACCCGTTAGGCCACCAACTTCTAAGGCCAGTTTCGGCAAGAGAAATAAAGTAGGTATGTATATGTATACACATATACATGCATCTGTATACATACATACATATATATATATTATATATCATGCATATGTATACATGTATATATATACATATATATACTGTATATTATATATAATAATCACCATACAAATCACAAGAATTAACTAATTCTCTTCCATCTTCTACCAGCATAGTGGTGCGAAGTAATAGGTAATTTTATTTGCATTAATACAATCACATCAAGACTTCTGACCGGAAAATATCTCGTAGAATCAGCGGCATAACATATGACTTCTCATGATTACAAAACCTACTTTGCTCTCATGATTTGCATTTCCTTTTCGTCATCAAACTGACAGTACAACGAACAAGCCTATAGAAATTAGATAGAATATAGAATTTAGGCCAAAGGTCAAGCACTGGGACCCACGAGGTCATTCAGCGCTGAAACGGAAACTGACAGTTAAAAGGACTGAAAGGCGTAACAGGAGGAAAACCCCAAAGCAGTTTCACTATGAAATAATCGTTAGGAGAGGGTGGAAAGCAAGATGGAAGAAAGAGAATATGAACGGAGGTACAGTAAAAGGAATGAAAGGGGCTGCAGCTTAGGGCCGAAGGGACGCTGCAGAGCACCTCAATTAATGCCTACAGTGCACCGCGTGAGGTGCACTGACGGCACTAGTGCCCTACGGGGAAAGAGAGTATAAAAACGCCAGGGTATGTTGTCAACAGCAACAAACTTATAAATTACTTATGCAAATGAATTTCCAAGGGCTAAAATATGGGGTGCTAAGCCTTAGCAAAATAAAAAAAACTAATAAATAAAAAAGGTCTCAAGGACAAGGAAGCTTAAGAGGAGAAAAACGGAATAACTGGTCTTTACTGGAAGCGTTCCCCTTCTGGTGATGTCAAGCACTGGTGCTTTCGCCTCATGAATCACACGTTCGTTCAAGCAGCAAAATACATCGTCACACAAACGAGGGGACATGTAGGGAAATACATCGTTTGCTTTAATATTCTACGATGGATTTATTTCTGGACTGGGCTGTCTTTGTCAATGTATTTCTTGAGGTTCAGCTCTGACAGCTTTGTTCCTGAAACCACGATGGAGGTTCAACTTTGACAGCTTTGTTCCTGAAACCACGATGGAGGTTCAGCTTTGTTCCTGAAAAGGAACTTTGGCAGCTTTGTTCCTGAAACCACGATGGAGGTTCAACTTTGACAGCTTTGTTCCTGAAACCACGATGGAAGTTCAACTTTGTTTTGGCAGCTTTGTTCCTGAAACCACGATGGAGGTTCAACTTTGACAGCTTTGTTCCTGAAACCACGATGGAGGTTCAACTTTGGCAGCTTTGTTCCTGAAACCACGATGGAGGTTCAACTTTGACAGCTTTGTTCCTGAAACCACGATGGAGGTTCAACTTTGGTAGCTTTGTTCCTGAAACCACGATGGAGGTTCAACTTTGACAGTTTTGATCCTGAAACCACGATGGAGGTTCAACTTTGGCAGCTTTGTTCCTGAAACCACGATGGAGGTTCAACTTTGACAGTTTTGTTCCTGAAACCACGATGGAGGTTCAACTTTGACAGCTTTGTTCCTGAAACCACGATGGAGGTTCAACTTTGGTAGCTTTGTTCCTGAAACCACGATGGAGGTTCAATTTTGACAACTTTGTTCCTGAAACCACGATGGAGGTTCAACTTTGACAGCTTTGATCCTGAAACCACGATGGAGGTTCAACTCTGGCAGCTTTGTTCCTGAAACCACGATGGGGGTTCAACTTTGACAGCTTTGTTCCTGAAACCACGATGGGGGTTCAACTTTGACAACTTTGAGTTTTCCCTTGAAAAGGGCCTGTTTCAGTTCAAGCAAAATATATCTGAACTGCATGAGATATACTTTGTAAATATACACAAACTTAATTATTGCCCCTTCATAATCCAGAGGGAGAAATCTGAACTGACTGGTCCGAATCCTAGCATGGAGAGACAGCTTTCTTTCACGCCTCCTTCTATGTCTTTGGATTCAGTGCTTGCAGTGGGAAAAGCACCCAAAAGCAAAAGGCAGGAAATCCAGAAATTAACTGTTCCTCAATAAGAAGGATTTTATTTGAATATTGGCTGGAAAAAAAATCAAGCAAAATCAAGCAAATGGTAAGCCATTTCAAGGGTATATCCTGGTTTCGAAACAGGAACGATACACAGCCAATATTATTTTGTGACACCTTAATCCCCCTTCCCCTGGAGTCGAAATCTCGATTACTTCACCACACACAGTTTGCGAAATGATCTGTCATGGTGTGTAATAAGTAAGAGCCATTTACATCAATCTTGAACTTGACTCACTAGATCCGCTAAGGGAAGCAGCTAAGGTAAGCTGCTAAGGATTCTTGCACCACGAGCACGTAAGCCCACTTCCGCCTACGCCTGCGGAATCGCCGCACGTGTGGACACGGCTGACCGGCGCCATCGGAAATATAACTCATCAGAAGGGCGTTCCATCTGAGTACATTTTTTGTCCTATACTGGATGACTGTGCATGATATGACTTTGAGCAGTGTAACCTTTTTGTATATACAATAACCCAACGTTTAATTACTCTACTAAAAACACCAACATTCAGTACACTGAGTTTATACTTAACCTTGAAATGTACAATGTTTGCCTGAAGTCAGGAACCAATTAACAGTCATAGATTGGGACAATTCGACGTTAAAATTTAAACTCGGTTTGGCCAGTCGTCTTTTAATGAAAATATTTCACAGTTAATATATCCATCAGTTACAAATTACTGTGAAGCTGGGTAAAAAGCATCGTACTTAACCTGTGACTAATATACCGAATACTGAATGACTAGCTTCCAATACAAAATAGTCAGAAAAAAATTCACCTGTCAGTTAAATTCCTCAATGAGAAACGAATAATTATCACAGGAAATAAAATACATGTCAAAGTACATATATGTACGTGTGTGCACTTTATATATATATATATATATATATATATATATATATATATATATATATATATATATATATAATATATATATATATATATATATATATATATATATATATATATATATATATATATATATATATATATATAATATATAATATATAATTATATATAACAATATAATATATATATATATATATATATATATATATATATATATATATATATATATATATATATATATATATATATATATATAGGACACAACTTGAGCAAAAAAAAAAAAAAAATCGACCACTTTGCATTCTAGCAACAGCAAAAAAATAAAACCCTCTTAAAACGCCCAATCACCAGAGGCGTCTACAAATCCCCACCAGTAACAAAGACACGGTCGATAAACTCGCTAAAACAGCATGTTTTCTTCTTCTTTTTTTTTTTTTTACAGATATAGGTGACTCCCTTGAGGCCAAGAGACACCCTCCTTTGTCATCGCCACAGCTACCATTACCCGTAGTGATTACCATTATCAACTCTTCCTCGCTAGCTTCCAGAGTCGTTTTTTTTTTTTTTTGGGGGGAGGGCGTACGAACGAGTCTTCCACAGAAAACGGTCACCGGTTGGTTGCTTAAGGGATAAATAGCTCTTGTTCCGATTTGTCACCTTCATTTCACAGCTGCTCTCCGCCTGGTTACGACGGAAACTCCTTAGAGGTAAGAGTCAAGGTACTGTGTAAAGCCAACCGTGCATTGACGAAGGTATTCAAACAAATAAATCTAGTAAATACTAGACACAACTGAAAGACTAATATTAGGTCATCCAGCGAAAGTATCACAGCATATTCATTACTGCAATTCTCAATTTTAGCATAAATTCTCGAGGATGAAACTCCTGGGAGGAATAGTGTTTCTCGCAATGGCTGCGGCGGTTTGCTCACAATTCCCGATATCTTACGGGAGAAGAAAGAGACAAGGTTAGTACAACAATCTACAGTCTATCATATATATATATATATATATATATATATATATATATATATATATATATATATATATATATATATATATATATATATATATATGTGTGTGTGTGTGTGTGTGTGTGTGTGTGTGTGTGTGTGTGTGTGTGTGTATAACTGACTCACGGAAATATGGGACGTGATGAACATATAAAAAAAGGCAATGCTAAGTAAAGGACAAGAAGTCGAAAGGCCTTGCAGCACTCCATTGTTTCTCTTTCCTTCGTGGCATTGCCTTTATATATATATATATATATATATATATATATATATATATATATATATATATATATATATATTATATATTATATATAACGTATGTATGTATGTATCTATGTGTGTGTGTATTTAAACTATAAACTTAAAGAACAAATTATTTTCGTTTTTCATCTTGTATTTTATCATCATTGCTCTCACTAACTCACAGGACCGTTATTAAACATTTCAAAAAAGAACTCGATTCATGACGGAGCCAAAATATAATCCATGGTATATTTTCTGCCAACGTCATTCATAACCGTTATCAAGTCTGTTAACACGACCGTTGCCCCTACCTCAGATGACACCACTGACGTCGAAAAGGCGTGCAACATCATGACCCGACCGAGTGCCAAGGTCGTCCGGGCATTTGCGCCCACCTGTGCCCGCCAGAACAATTTTGACATCCCAGGGGCACTGGTGACAGGTGAGTCTTTTAAGATCTTGTGTTCTCTTTGGGGTTAATGGCACCAGTAGATTATACGTTGGCATTTCAATAACCGCTAAAACATTATGATGGCGTGATACGGGTGGTCTAGTTTGCCCTAACAAAAATCTATCTGAAATCGACAGATATTTTTGTATGCATTAGCTGAACTAAACTTCTTTTCCAACTTTATAGCATAACATGAAATATATATATATATAAAATATATATATATATATATATATATATATATATATATATATATATATATATATATATATATATATATATATATATATATATATATATATATATAAATAGGACTGCATTTATATAGGATGATATCTAAAAATTTTCTTTCCAAAATTACAAGTTTTCAGGGCTAATCTGTCCCCATCGTCCGGTAGCCGTTTTCTTTTTTTTTACGGCTACCAGATGATGGGGACAGACTAGTCCTTGAAAGCTTGTAACTTTTGGAAACATGATCTCCATTAGATAAATCCTGTTTAAATGAGTTGCTGTTATTCGTTCTATGAAAGTATAGGAAAATTGTGCAAGTGATCAATTTTAATATCTACCTATCTATCTATCTATCTATCTATTTTATATATATATATATATATATATATATATATATATATATATATATATATATATATATATATATATATATATATATATATATATATATATATATATATATATATATATATATATATATATATATATATTAGAAGATAAAGCAGTACATATATACAATGCCACAATAAAAATACCTTTAATATAATATAGTCACGTTATACTCAGTGATTCCTGTACTAAAACCTTACATAAGTTTTTTTTATATTCATTCTTTATAACATTCTTTTCAGAGTTGGTTATCAGCCCACAGTCACAAAATGGCTCAGATTATATGAAAGATGTCTTGTCAGACCTGAAGATCCCTGCAGCAAAAATAGCTAACATGACTGAATGCCTCATTCCTCAACTAGCACAGGTTAGTATTCGTCCAGTTCTGTAATAATAATAATAATAATAATAATAATAATAATAATAATAATAACAATAATAATAATAATGCCCTAGAATCTATTTTGCAACACACTGACAATGACAATCATAACATCTATAGACAGGTTTCTTTCCCAAAACATTTCTTTCAAAAACTGCACCAAACGCTTGCTTTCAGAAAGTGCAAAGTTTCATCGATTACCAGCGCAGCGCTGGGCACATCACGTTGTCCGTGCCCTCTTCTAACCTCACGGACAGTTTCAGCAGCTGTAAGCAAAATAATGGGGTGAGTTGAGTCTCGATTTCTCTTTATTGGTCTCTGGCCCGGTGCGTGCATAAGGGGTCGGTGCGTTTGATGAGGGTTTGTAACTGGAAGGGGGTTAATATTGAGAATTTTTTTTTTTAAATTATCAACAAGGGGTCAGCGTGTTCGATAAGGATTTATGACTGGAAGGGGGTTAATATTGAGAAATTTTTTTAACAAGTTATCAACAAGGGGTCAGCGTGTTAGATAAGGATTTATAACTGGAAGGGGTTAATACTGAGACAACTTTTTTAAAGTTATCAATAAGGGATCAACGTGTTAGATAAGGATTTATAATTGTATAGCAGTGGTTCTCAACCGTTTTTTCACCACGCCCCCTCTAAGAGTTGGCCCTTCCCTCCATGCCCCCCACCTCTTGCATCTATGAGTAAAATACCTTCCAAGATTTAAAGGAAAATGAAAAAAAAGGAGAGAAAGAGAACGGGTATTTTTATTCTTTTGGGAATGAATTAGTGAGATACTTGACACTGCTTCTTAGCGACTCTTGTTAAGAGAATAACGAATTAGAGAATGTTTAATTTTTCCATAAGGCTCGCGCCCCACGCCCCTGGAAATTGCGGGGGCGCCCCCCAGGTTAAGAACCACTTTTGTAAAGGGTTAACGTTGACCTAATATTTTTAAAAAAAGTAACCAAGAAATGAAGTAATTTTTCCTATAAAAATAAAATTTGACTGCAACTGATAAAGGAATGAAAATAACAAGATTAATTTTAAGTGCTTTCTAAAATCCCATTTCCTTTCTCCTCAACAGACTGCTATTTTTGAGTGCTACGAAGGGGCTTGTGTCTCTTCCCTGGCGTTAGCCCTGCAAAACTTAATCACTTGGTAAAAATATAAGAATTGGCCTCCAAATGCCTCTAATTTCAGTGGATTCTACTAAAGACAAAGTGTCCCAGTTCTATTGTCTACCACCGGTCTAGTGGTACAGATATTTTAGCCTTTGTCAATTGTTGTTGTGCCGATTTGTTGTTCTGATTGCATGAATTTTATTTTTGGTCGTGTGTTTTTTGTTTCTATCGTTTCAATTTTGATAAAACAGTTGTTGTTATTATTTTTAGCATTGATCATTTGCTATTCTACAGATATTATTCCCTGTATACCTTTGGAATAAAGAGTCTTCATGAGATTGTATTTTCATTTAATCTGATGTTACTAGGAACCTCTGGGAAGAGAGAGAATTCCGAACGCCTTTAAATTCAGGTATTTACCATCAGCCATTTGAAAGCGAAGGTGACCTATACTTCCTTATATGGGAAAGGACACCGAAATTAGGTGAAATGACTGGAGAAACATCTTCGTGTAAAAGAAGTGACGAGAAGTTAAGTATGCCTTAGTTTAACCAGACCACTGAGCTGATCAACAGCTCTCCTAGAGAGGGCTGGCCAGAAGGATTACTTATTTTAAGTGGCTATGAACCAATTGGTTACCTAGCAAATGGACCTACAGCTTATTGTGGAATCAGAACCACATTATACTGAGAAATGAATTTCTATCACCAGAAATAAATTCCTCTAATTTTTCATTGGCCGGTCGGAGATTCGAACGCGTGGCCAGCAAAGTGCTACTGAGAACGGTACCCATCCCACCCAATGAGGAGCTGGTGACGGGAAGAGGAAGGTAGAAGTGGTGAGGGGGGGTTTAGAGGAAGGTACAAGGGGTGGGAGGAAGGAAGGAGGAATAAAGTAAATTTATTATTATCATTGGTACACTGTTACAGCCTAACCATGGCTGGGGTTAAGAATACAAGCAAGTTTCTTCGCATACATAATATATGACAATTTCACCAATATCGGATATTGGTCACATTAAAAATGTTATTGTAAAAAGAAAAGTAAAAATATGCTCCGAAGTTTCTTTGGCGCAATCGAGTTTTCTGCAACAGCGTATAATCAATGCCACCGAAAATAGATCTATCTTTCGGTGGTCTCGGTATAATGCTGCCTGAGCCGCGGCCCGTGAAATTTTAACCAAAGCCCGGTGGTGGCCTATCCTATATCGCTGCATTTTTTACTTGATTAAATATCTCTAAGACGACTTCTTTGGAGGGGATCTTTCCATGAATGCCGACGGCGCGGGCAACGGAATCCCGATTAAACATTTTTGAAGGTTAGGCCTAAATTCAATAAAGGGACCCTCAGCCCGATAAAATACTTACCTGAACTGGAACTGCAATAATAAATTTATGCCTAAGGCCAAGCACTGGGACCTATGAGGCCATTCAACGCTGAAAATAATGTTGAGACAATTGTTAGGAGAGGGTGGAAAATAAGATGGAAGATAGAGAATATGAACAGAGGTATAGTAAAAAGGAATGAAAGCGGTGGCACCTAGGGGCCTAAGGGACACTGCAAAGAACCTTTAAGTAATGCCTGCAGTGCACAGCATGAGGTGCACTGACGGCACTAACCCCCTACGGCGATGAAACACTTATTAAATTTATTCATTCATACTCTAGTACAATCAAAACAATTACTAAGCTATCATAAAAGACAAAATCACAAATAAAGTGGACTCTCTGGTGTGTGTGGGGCGGGGGGGGGGGCGGTTGTGCGAGACGGACAAGTCCACCCCAGCAACAAAATTAGCACTGAATTTAACTGAATATACTATTTAGGCCAAAGGCCAAGCACTGGGACCTATAAGGTCATTCAGCGCTGAAATGGAAATTGATAGTAAAAGGTTTGAAAGGTGAAATTGACAGTAAAAGGTTTGAAAGGCGTGACAGGAGGAAAACCTCGCAGTTGAAGCACTATGAATCAATTGCTAGGAGAGTGTTAAGGAAAGTAAGATGGAGGAAAGAGAATATGAAAGGAGGTACAGTAAAAGAAACGAAAGGGGTCGCAGCTAGGGGCCTTAGGAATGCACGCCGCAAAGAACCTCAAGTACAGCAATGCCTACGGTGCACTGACAGCACTATCCCCTCCCCTACGGTGAACAAAATTAGCAGCCATGAAGATACTTTAGAAATTAAACAATCCAACGGCAGACGGAAGACGACATCAAAGAGAAGAGAATGCTTTTTACTTTTTTGTTTTCCTTTTTTATTTGTGCGCGGACTACGAAGAGGCTTTCTTTGTTTAACGAGCGATTTCTAGCGGAGATCCGCTCTCTGACAATTTTCACGCTCGCCAGGTTCGTCTGAGGAAATGACTCTGTTGACAAATGTGGACCATATTCTCCTGCATGATAGTCAACTGGTTGACATGATATATACACAAATATACACACATACATATGTATATATGTATAAATACACACACACACAAATAATTATTATATCTATATCTATATATATATATATGTATGTATGTATGTATGTATATGTATGTAAGTTTATATACAGCTTTATAGAAATGGTACCAATGACTCATTTTCTTCCATTTTTCTAAAATAACTGACCTTAACTGTACTTACGACGTGAGAAACTTCTGCAATTCACGACAAAAATAAAGATCATAATTCTTCAGAGATTTAAATCCGGATTCTGAATTGAATTGAACTGAATACAGAATTTAGGCCAAAGGCCAAGCACTGGGACCTGTGAGGTCATTCAGAGCTGAAACGAAATTGACAGTAAAAGGTCTGAAAGGTGTAACGGGAGGAAACCTTGCAGTGGCACTATGAGATAATTGTTAGGAGAGGGTGGATAGCAAGATGGAAGAAAGAGAATATGAATGGAGATACAGTTAAAGGAATGAAAGGGGTTGCAGCTAGGGGCCGAGGGGACGCTGCAAAGAACCTTCAGTAATGCCTACAGAGAAATGCCTTTCCTAGCACTGGCCTCTCGTGATACTACAAGAGTACCTGCACTGAATATGACCTATGAAAGAGAAGGAGTTAATGTATTTATTTATGCAAGATAACTTACATAACATTACTAGTTTCTTGTAGGAAATCGCCTTAAATGTAATAAGAAAACCAAAATTAATATAAGTTTAAGCTTAATCCTTTACTCTACTAGATATTTCTGTTATATCTTGTCTACCAGGTTTCATGCAAAGACTTAATCAATCAGACCGTTCCCACAGAGCGTCTGCGCAGCTAGCGGTCATACACGACTCTTGGCATACCAGAATTTTCCAGGACATTCCATGTTAAGCGCATGGAACTGGAAACCTACGGTCCAGATCGGAGGGAAAAGAAAGATGAAGGAAAAAAGAAAGAGAAGGAAGGAGAAAGAATGGGTTCCAGTTCAGAAGAAAATGACAGACTAGATTCTCAGTGAATTCACTGATTTCCAGTGAAATTTCCAGTTTATTTACTGAGGCCGGAATGGGCATAGTAAAATTTATAGATATTTGACAAGATAATTATACCCTTGCATATTCAAGTCTATGAGAAAAAAAGACAATTTAAAAACAAAAATAATTTTTCACAAAACATTACATACACAAACACGAATAACAGTGAACGTGATGTAACGCCAAGCTTAATGATAAAATTAGAAGATTTCTAATTAAAAGAAGAAGAAGAATTAGAACAAATAATTAGAACTAATAGTGAATGAGAGAAAATTCACAATTGAAAAAAATAAAAAATATTAATTTTTCACACATTACGAACACAAACATACACACAGCAGTGAACGCAACGCAATGCCCTGGTTAAATGATAAAATGTAGCGATTTCTAAATAAGAAAAATAGAATTAATAAGAACAAATAATTCTAACTAGGACAATTAATTATAACAAAAAAAAAATGAATGAGAGAATTCACCCAACAAGGCCGCGTAACAACGATGTCACCCAGTCCCAGTCATCTGCATTCTCTCTAAGTTCCCTTTGTTCTCGTGCTTGTACAAAGGGTATATAAGGTTCGCCCACTGTTCTCCTCCTCGCACAATCCACAGACAGCTGTTGGAGCCAAGGAGGGTCTCGCCCTCCAGTTCTGCATTGCCACGATTTGTAAGTAAATAGTAAACGCTTTAGTTTACTATAAAGAAAACTATTGTGCCGGCTTTGTCTGACCGTCCGCACTTTTTTTTTTCTGTCCGCACTTTTTCTGTCTACACTTTTTCTGTCCGCACTTTTTCTGTACGCTCTCAATCTTAAAAATTGCTTTCTGTCGGCACTTTTTCTGTCAGCCCTCAGATCTTAAAATCCACTGAGGCTAGAGGGTTGCAAATTGGTTATGTTGATCATCCCACCCTCCAATCATCAATCATACCAAATTGCAACCCTCTAGCTTCAGTATTTTTTTTTATTTCATTTAAGGCTAAAGTTAGCCATAATCTTGCTTCTGGCAACGATATAGGGCAGGCCACCACCGGGCCCTATACCTCATTATACCGAGACCACCAAAAGATAGATCTATTTTCGGTGGCCTTAATTGTACGTTGTACAGAAAACTCAATTGCGCCGAAGTTGCATTTTTTACTTGTTTACTGTAGATCTTAGTAGATTTCATCAAGGAAAACATCAAGCTCATTCACAATTATATGCCGTGAGCTCAACAGAAGGCATCTCTTATACCACTGCAAGGCTAATTCTAGACCGCGAAGAAGCTCGAATACGCAGCGGTACCTTGGCACTTTCGTTTACACCGCAGATTACAAAAGCACATCTTCAGGAAACAACATGGAGTGGCCTGGTATTTTAGTGTTCCGGTCTAGCTTAAGGGTTCAACGTATGAATACACTTATAAAGACAGACATATACATATTTAAACAACGTATTCACTAAAGTTGGCACACACATAAATGCGGAATGTCAGTGATAGGATGGAAATTCACGAAAACAAAACTCATAAGAAAAGACAAGAGGTGCATTTTGAGACTTGGAGCCGCATTCACTAGTTTCCAACCATTAGTTGAAAGGATCCAAGGATAATCTAGGTTATGCTGTACATCAGGTCCACAATAATATTCGGTTGTGAATTATGTTGATTTTATAAAAACGTTACAAGAGCTTTCGAACCCTGTCCTAGGTTCATCTTAGACTGAAGATGAACCCAGGAAAGGGTTCGAAAGCTCTTGTAACGTTTTTATGAAATCAACATGATTCACCACTGAATATTATTGTGGACCTGATATACAGCATATCCCGTTCTCGATCTAGAGGAGAAAGACCTAGTCTAGGTTATATTCATCAGATATGATATGTGAACAATTTAGTTAAAAAAATATTCCCCGAATCATCGTACAGTACAATACAAATATTTTAATATAACTGATAGATCTTAGGCAGCAATTATGATCCATCACCACTTAAAAACGCCTTTCTAATTAAATAATCAACAGCTTGTTTTAAAGTATATGGACAGGTGAGGTTAAAATTAAAGATGGCATATGGAAAGAAGGCACCTTTTACATAAAGGCACGCAAATTTAAAGGTCGTATGTGTTAACATTAACGCCACAAATAACGACCCTTACTAAAGCTCGCCCTTACGCCCCGTCAAAACAGATTCTGCGAATTAGCGAGATGAGGCTACGGATTTCGACTCTTGCGCTGACGGCGGCGTTGGCGACCATCTTCGTCGGCCCAGCGAACGCCAAGCCGACGGAGATGCAGGGCAAAGTGCCGCCTGAGATGCAGGAAAAGCTCGGTAAGTTTGGTTCAAGTTTGGTTCAAGTTTGGTTCGAGTTTTACGACAGAGTCAACTCGTCTGGTAATGGGACTTTTTTTTTTTATTCGGAGCCTCGCCTGATTCAGTGATTCGGACATATTGGTTTCTAGGGATCAAGTACTGAAATATTGGTTTATATTTTAATGCCACGTTCTGATATTATCTGCTTGGATCCTAGACTCCCAATCAAATAGATACAGTTTATAGTTCCGTTGCTGAGGCTATTTATTCTTAGTTGCTTATTCAGAACTTCATTGCTGAATTTACTTATTCATAGTTTCTTTACTTTACTTACTTAATCATAATTTCTTTGCTGAAATTACTTAAAGTCAAAATACAACTGAGTCCAACCAAAAGAGTAATTCCAACATTTTTCATACTTATTCGCTCAACTGAAGCGAAATGAACCAGATTATTTATTTACAATACATGAAATGTGAACAATCAACAACCCTTCATTTCCAATAAATAAAAACTATTCATCTTCCACTCAATACAAACGATTCATCTTCCACTCAATAAAAACTATTCACCTTCCACTCAATAAAAACAATTCATCTTCCATTCAATAAAAACTAAACACCTTCCACTCAATAAAAACGAGTCATCTTCCACTGAATAAAAGCCACTCAACTACCACTGAATAAAAAACTATTCGCTTCTCCAGTTCAGCAAATATGTGCTTCGAAGAACACCTCCGACTGCGTGAGCAAAACAAAAGACTGTCTGGCCCTGATGGACTCCATGCCCAAAGGTGGAGGTAAGGTCCTACACTTGTTCTTAAATGTGTGTGTGTGTATAGATATAGATAGATAGATAAATATATATAATATATATAGATATACATATATATATGTGTGTGTATATATATATATATATAAAATTAGCTCAACATTCAAAATTTCAAACCTCTGTTCTATGTGTGTGTATAGATATAGATAGATAGATAAATATATATAGATATACATACATACATATATATATATATGTATATATGTATTCATATAATTACCTCAACATTCAAAATTTCAAACCTCTGTTCTAAGATATTTTCATTACATTTTTATTTATACAGATAATTTATACTTGTTACGAAGGGAATATATGAGTTCATTATTATAAATACTATGTATGAGTTCAAACATATACATAAATGTGTATACAGTATACATTCATATATATATATATATAATATATATATATATATATATGTAATATATATATATATATATATATATATATATATATATATATATATATATATATATATATATATATATAGAGAGAGAGAGAGAGAGAGAGAGAGAGAGAGAGAGAGAGAGAGAGAGAGAGAGATTCTCCTTCTCCGAAATCCTAAGTAACCTGACAAACACTTCCAACAGCTCCTACGTGTCCCGGGCTCAGCACAGAAGAATGTCTAAAAAGGATGATGGAATGCGCCGAAATAATCAGCGGTGGAAAAGGTGGCCCACCAGGAACACACGAAATGGGCCACCCCCCTGGTCACGGGTCACAAGGGGGAAGCCCACCGGGTAACTGGTCACATGGAGGCGGACCAATGATGGGAGGAATGAAAGACGCGATGCAACAGCAAGGTAAGGTTAGGATTTTGATATCCTTCTCTGCTACTAAGGATTCCTTTTTTTTTTTTTTTGCTAATTAATAAACAATAAAACAGCCAAATTATCATTGTCCAAACTGTTAAATTCATTTATCTGGGCGAGATAACCTTTGTGTTATCCTTCTCATGATTTATCCACAAAAAGTGAGGTTGCAGGACTAGCGCAATCCTGTCAGACCTGAATCTCACCTGTTTCTTGGCAGAGAAAGTGAAACTAAACGACCGCCTTTAATTTCAATTAGAATTCTCAAGGTTTCCTGCCAATTATCCTCAAGCAGTGATGATTTACTTATCATTCTTTATAGGAAAAAAAAGATCTATTTTTCCTTTTTAGATTTTTGTATCAGAAAACTATTTGCCTGTCCGTCCCCACTTTTTCTGTCCGCCCTCAGATCTCAAAAACTACAGAGGCTAGAGGGCTGAAAATTGTTATGTTGATCACCCACCCTCCAATCATCAAACATACCAAATTGCAGCCCCCTAGCCTCAGTAGTTTTTATCTTATTTAATTTTAAGGTTAGCCATGATCGTGCCTCTGGCACCGCAACAACACAGGCTACCACGACCGGCTGAGTGTTTCATGGCCCGCGGCTCATACAGCATTATACTGAGACCACCGAAAGATAGATCTATTTTAGGTGGTCTCGATTATACGCTGTACAGAAAACTCGATTGCGTCGAAGAGACTTCAACGCGTTTTATACTTGTTTTCTTTTCCAGCTGCGCACGTGTGTTCATACAGCGATGAGCCAACGTGCAGAGATGAAGTGATGGCCTGTCTGGCGTTGGCAGAAAAGGTAATGGGACCTTCCGCAATGACGTCTAAGCCTAACCGTAAGTACACTAATTACTCTGCCTTGCTAAGTTATCAACAACTGTTCTGAATAGCCAAATGCATGTGGAGTTTGAGAGGCTGATGGCTAAATATTCATAAATGTTCATAACCATCAAATTTCATACGTATTAGATTTTGAGCAGTTTTTTTTATACACTGAAGGGAGAAACCATTTCTGAAACATAGGGTCACTAAGTGGAATATACCTTCTGGATCATTATCCTAAAATACGATCCCATCTATTCCAATACCACTTCGGTCACTGAAAGTAAACAATGAAATATAGGAAAACGAAGATATAAAAAGACCAAAGTGGACAATCATAAGAGAGCCACGAATATACAGGAGACCGCATTGTCAACTCAAATATGCAGGCTATAAAGAGACCGCATTCATGGCCACTTAAAATTACAGCATACCAGACTCTAGGACTAGATAGTGACCTGGTGCAGAGCGACTGTTTTTAAGGCAACAGAATACAAATACTTATTACCGAGTCCTATTTTATTTACAGCCAGCATGTGCGCAGGCGCCAAGATTCCCGACTGTGAAACCAAGTTGATGGCGTGTGACGCAAAACTCCAAGCGCTAGTTAAAAAGATGGGTTCCTCAGCGAGCGAAGAAGAGACGTCTGGCGAGATGCCAATAGATGAAGGATCGTCCATGACACCTGAGCAGACAGGTATGTATTCATCATAAGCCGCTGCTTATATATATATATATATATATATATATATATATATATATATATATATATATATATATATATATATATATATATATATATATATGTATGTATACTTATATATACACCCATACACAGATAGATATACACTGAAATATACATATACACAAAAATACACACACACATACATATATATATTTATTATATATATATATATATATATATATATATATTTATATATATATATATATATATATATATATATATATATATATATATATATATATATATATATATATATATATATATATATATATATATATATATTTTTTTCTTCACGAAACCTTTTTTATCTCATTTTTTGTTAAAAAGTACAATACTCTTTTCCGAAGCCTAATCACCGATTCATAACTGGTTTCATTGAATAGAAGAAAATATATATCATTAAATGAATGAAAATAATACTTTAACTGAATTGTATAACAGTTATTAGCATCAACAATCCCCAAGCTTGATTAGCGATAACCCACCAATACACTGGAATTCTTCTCGCTAATTTAAGAACAGGTAAATAACAGCTAAACCTTTGTCTCAACCACATCAATATCAATCTTCCTCTTTTTTTATCTTCAACTCTTTCCGACTCACACCTGACGAAAGGCTAAATTACTGATAATCATTATTTCCAGCCATGATCATGTGCACAGTCAGTCAGGACGCAGAATGCATGGACAAAGTGAAGAACTGCCTCGTTTTGTCCAACAACATGATCCACTCAATGAACATGTCGACAAACCCTGACCGTAAGGAGATGGAAACTTTAGTTTTCTGTTTACTGTTTGTATTTTCATCCACCTGTATCAATCTGTTTTGAAATCTATCATGAAGATTTTAAAATGAAATGAATGATTCATATATTTTGAAACTGAATATAAAATTTAGGCCACTGGCCAAGCACCGGGACCTATAAGGTCATTCAGCGCTGAAAATGATGTTGAAACAATTTACTATGATGTTATTTTTTTTCT
Source organism: Macrobrachium rosenbergii (assembly GCF_040412425.1). Lineage (NCBI taxonomy): Eukaryota > Metazoa > Arthropoda > Malacostraca > Decapoda > Palaemonidae > Macrobrachium > Macrobrachium rosenbergii. Next base: position 40,410,865 of record NC_089767.1, on the reverse strand, counting down.
AGTAACTGATATCTTCTTTCTGTATTTCCTATTACCTTCTGTTACTTCTTTCAAATGAACACTGTAATATTCTTTGGAAGACTGAATTTCAAGTCAGTGGCCCCCTTGGTGGGCTTGTTCCATATGAGCAGAGTTCATCTCCTGAATAATAATAATAATAATAATAAATAATAATAATAATAATAATAATAATAATAATAATAATAAATTCATATCTCTAGTGATGTCAATACTTGATTCATATCTCTACTGATCATCATACCCGATTTACTATCTTGCTGATAACTATACTAATAATTTCCTTCACCACATCACAGCCAAAATCTGTGGGGGCGCCGACATGGCCGAGTGCATGACCAAAATGAAGAAGTGCAACGAGCTGATGGAAGGCCTCACGAAACAAATGGATTCCTTGCACGCTGGCGACATGTCAGGAGAAGAGGAGGAAACGGCCGGGGGTCAGGTCACACACCCAGCGAAGCCCAAGGAAGGGAAAAGGAGGAGGAGAAGAGACGCGCCATCAGACCAAGAGATTCCCGGTAAAAGAAAGGGAAAAAGAAATGTGGATGGAGGAGGAGAAGAAGAAGATGATGATGATGAAGAAGACGACGATGAAGACGAAGCTCCCAAACGACCCGTGGCCCACCTGGACTCCTTCGTTCGACAGGTCGACCACATGCTGAGGCAGATCGACGAGATGTTGGCCCAGTTCTCGGCCATGATGGGGGTCATCGAGACGGTCATGGACGGGACGACCCAAGTTGTGGCCATGAGGCCCGGGGTGCTGTCTAGGAAGGAGAAGGGAATGTACCTCAGTAAGTGTTTCGACGTTTGACGTCCCCTGTTGTCCATACGGACGCTGTAGTAGGTATTTAATCGTAGGGCAATATGGTCCACTTCCCTCGGATTTTTTAACATTTTTTTTATATAATGGAAGAATATTGGCCCCTTTCCCTTTTATTTTTAATGTCATCCATAAGAATGCTGCAATAAATACGTAATAATAGAACAATATGGTCCCCACCTTTCCTTGCATTTTTTAATACTTATATAATAGAAGAATATGGTTCCCACCTTCCCTTGCATTTTTTAATACTTTACATAATAGAACAATACGGTCGCCCCCTTCCCTTGCATTTTCTAATACTTTGTGTAATCGAAAAATATGGTCCCCCTCCCTTCCATTGCATTATTTTAATACTTTACATGCTTAACATAATAGAAAAATAGGGCCCCCTTCCCTTGCATTTTTTTTAATACTTTACATAATAGAACAATATGGTCCCCCTCCCTTCCACTGCATTTTTTTAAAACTTTACATAGTAGAAAAATATGGTCCCCTTCCCTTGCATTTTGTTTAATACTTTACATAATAGAACAATATGGCCCCCCTCCCTTCCATTGCCTTTTCTTAATACTTTACATAACAGAAAAATAGGGCCCACTTCCCTTGCGTTTTTTTAATACTTTACATAATAGAACAATATGGTCCCTCCCCCTACCCTTGCATTTTTTCATTCTTCTTTCAGTCTTCCACCCTTGAATTCTCATCTAAATCCTTAATATTTACAAATGCTCCGTTTTCGCACAACTTCGCCTCGCAGGTAAATACATCTGCAAACACGCGAACATCAAGGACTGCGCCTTCATGACGGAAGAGTGCGCAGTGTGGCTGGCTCCCTCGCCCAATCTACCTGTTATGAAAGGCAGTGAGTTGGAAACAAGATGCTCTCATTTACATGAGAATACTGGTTTAGTTTTCTGGCATAACCAATTTACTGACGTTTACAATTTTGCCGTTAACGTAGAATGATCGAGAAAGGATGAAAAAAAAAACTAATTTTGCGATTACCGTAGAAAGATAAAGAAAGGATGAAAAAAAACTAATTTTGCCATTAACATAGAAAGATCGAGAAAGGATCAAAATAACATTGTGAAAATAATGAAAGGCAGCTAAGAAGTCACTTGCTTAGTTGTCTGTCATAATCAATTCACTGACGTTTGCAATTTTGCCATTAACATATAACCAATTCACTGGCGTCTACAATTCTACCATTAAGATAGAAAGATCGAGGAAGGATTAAAAAAATAAACTATTGGGAAAATAATAAAAGGCAGCTAAGAATCCACGTTCAGGGGAGGATGCGAAATATTAAGATTGTTGACATGAGATTGCATTAAAATGACATTCTACTATTTTCTGACGACTATAAAATCCCAGCGCAGGAGTTAAATTTGCAGAGTGGCAAATCAAGACATACGATTACAAAGCATGCCATTTAATTCACTCTGTATCAGCTTAACGACGAAGACTCTTCCATATATTACCTTGAGAGGATTGTGTAATTTCAACTGAACCTTATTCCAACACTTAGAAGGACTAAAAGAAAAATAATAATAACAATTTAGACCCTCTGGTGATTAGAAGCCCTCAGAATAATTTGGCACGTCCTACGTAAGAGTGGAATCAACGATAAAGCCTACATATTTGCAAAGAGATAACGATGTGATGATATCTAAAACATATATCCTGTAACCCAGTTATACAGTTCCACATGTAATAACATTATATTCTCTTTCCATCACAGTGGAGGCCAATTGTTCCAGTCTTGTACCACCTCCCTCTTCAGGTAAGAAATCGTCTGAGAACCTAGCCAGCTTTAATTCTTAGCGTACGATAAGGCACACAGTATCAATTTTATTAATTTTAGAAACTAAACTTAGTAAGCGCTTACTAAAATTGTAAACAAAAAAAAATCGTTTGGTAATTTTTTAAGCATTCGTCACAAAATTTGGCAAAGCATACTTTTCACATTATGATTTTTGCTGCAAGTGTTTTCTTTTATTTAAGCCCTTGATGATGACGCCTTTTGTTTCAAAAACACTTTGTTCTTTACAGTTCCGAATAATCATAACATGTCTTTGTTTCCCTCAAGTGGCGGACCACTGCATGGATTTCAGTACAGACGAATGCAAGAACGAGGCAGTATCCTGCATGAACCTTCTGATCGCTACTGGTGGAACTTCCGGATACGCTGGCCCTCTGACAGGTAAGAGAGAGAGAGAGAGAGAGAGAGAGAGAGAGAGAGAGAGAGAGAGAGAGAGAGAGAGAGAGAGAGAGAGAGAGGGGGAACTCATACTTCCCGGATATCAAAGCCCTTCCGTCCCAATATTAATTCATCCCACCTATTCGCAGTTTTCAAGGTCATCCTATTTTTCTTCCCAACACTTCCGATTTAGAAGCTTTTCGTCATCAACCTGCAATCCTTCAATCCATCATGACTAAATCACCTCGCAACCAGTGATTTATCTTCCCAGCTACACAAAGCTTTTCACTACTACGTGTCTTCCCATTTCTCACCATTTCAATTCTTACATCTCTACAAATCCTATGTAAGCAAATCCTAATCCTTATAGTATCTTCAACCTCCTTACTTTCATTCCCATTCAAACAGATCTCCACATAGTTCTTCCCACTTTCATTCAGTCCTGACACTCCATACTTAACTATGCTACCTCTTGTATGTCACCTACATTTGGCTTTAAGTCACCTAGCACAACCAATCTTTCTTGGTATTCAGTCTCACATTCAAACTCTACCAGATACTCTCTTTCTTACTCATTAATATCAGCCATGGATCATATACACTTACTATTACAACGATATTCTCCTCCTGACACATAAGTTTCTCCTATACACTCAGACTATCACATTTGTATTCTTTCTCTCATTCCAATAATTTCCCCCGGTAGGGAGGTAGTACCGTCAGTGCACCTCACGCGGTGCACTGTAGGCATTACTTGAAGTTCTTTGCAGCGTGCCTTCGGCCCCTAGTTGCAACCCCTTTGTTCCTTTTACTGTACCTCCTTTCATCTTCTCTTTCTTCCATCTGACTTTCCACCCTCTCCTAACAATTGATTCATAGTGTAACTGCTTTGAGGTTTTCCTCTTGTTACACCTTTCAAACCTCTTACTGTCAATTTCCGTTTCAGCGCTGAATGACCTCATAGGTCCCAGTGCTTGGCTTTTGGCCTAAATTCTATATTCAATTCAATTCAATCCAATAATTTCCAGCCTCCAAAAAACGAACTCTTATTTAGCTCTGCCTCTTACCAACCCCCACACTGTCACTCTGTCCTTCACAGTAATAAACACCCGGCACTCTTGACAGCCCAGTGGTAGAGTACTCGTCACTGAAGTCGTAGGCTGTCACTGTTAGTGGATCGAATCTCCAAGGTGACGAACTACTTATCACTTACAATTCCCCCTTCGGCTTATTTCCGAAGTAGAGCTAACTGGATATTAAACGACATTTGCAGCCTATTATTACACTATATATAATTTGAAAGTTTAAAATGGCACATTTCATAACTATTCTACGTGAAACAATATTTCAGACTAGGCTACCACTAAATTTTGCATAATACTTTTAGAAATCTTATCAGACCCCAGAATAGAAATTTATATCAAGTTAATCCAAAGTTTTGTGTTGATGCTTCAAGATTTCTGTATCAAATTTAGTCTATGCGTTTCTTTTATACAAAAACTCCAACAATCTTGTTACTGCCATTTTGTGCAGATAATGAAAAAAATAAGCACTGAATAAAAACTCCCATTAATACAAACATTTTGACATTCTTTACAGCTCACGCTGACCACTGCGAAGAAATGCTGATGAGAATGATATGTGAGTATGACACAGAACGCCAAAATCTGTTTTAATGAAAATTGAAGCGTAAAAGGGGCAAACTCATTACTTGTTGCCAAGGCAAAGCATTAACAACTAGCCAAACTAGCCATCTAGCTAGGAGAAACGACTGGTCTTAAAATGCTTGGGTTACATTAATAATCTACTATTGTATTCGTCTCTTAAATATTTCACAGTTGTATATACTGCTTTGATTCAAATCTAATACCACATCCTGCTGCCTGACTAAATAAAAAACATACTACATATGTACTGCTTAGTAAATATTTAGTAGAAGGTTCCAGAATTATAATGCGTTGGTAAATATTTAGCAGAAGGTTCCAGAATTATAATGCTTTGGTAAATACTTAGCAGAAGGTTCCAGAGTTATAATGCTTTGGTAAATATTTAGCAGAAGGTTCCAGAATTATAATGCCTTGGTAAATATTTAGCAGAAGGTTCCAGAATTATAATGCTTTGGCAAATACTTAGCAGAAGGTTCCAGAATTATAATGCTTTGGTAAATATTTAGCAGAAGGTTCCAGAATTATAATGCTTTGGTAAATATTTAGCAGAAGGTTCCAGAATTATAATAATTTGGTAAATACTTAGCAGAAGGTTCCATAACTATAATGCTTTGGTAAATACTTTGTAACATAACATCAAGCACTTAGTTAAAGAGTTAACATAACATTATACCGAGTAAATAAATTGGAAGAAAACGTACTTAAATGAAAAATACTCAGGAAAAATATGAAAAATACTAAAAAAAATTACGACTTCTCTCAGCCTCCGTGACATGCAGCGGCAAGAGCAACGTGACTGAGTGTGAGATGACAATTGATGTGTGTATGGACACCATCAGAGTTAAGACAGATGAGCTCCATGATCACCACTTCCGTAAGTGTCGGATCTATTCGTTTAGTAAAAAAAAATTAATGAAAATAAATAACAAGAAATAAAAAAATTATCAGATTTTTGGCACATAATGATGGATATTTTTTCTAATTTTTTTTTGTAAATTTTTATATGGGAAGAAGCATTTAACATCACTTAATGATCATTAAAAAATTCCACTTCTGAAGCTTTTTCTTATTTTGACCAAGAAAAATAGCAATACTTTGTATATGTCCAAGAGATGAAATAAAGTACTATTATTATTATTATTATTTTGAACTCAGTATTTGAAATGCAACGATTCAGTATGCAATTAATTTGTCTAAGCATTTGCATACCTATGAAACTCATGTAGTACGCGTTTGCCAAGTCGCCAGATTACAGAGAATTAAAAAAATGTTACACACAGATTTCATGCAACAGTCCATGATATTAAACCCATTTATCTTTCACCAACAGCTGAAAAACTGATGTGTGAACCAGTGATGCGCCCAGCAATTGGTAAGTAGAGAGAGTGAGAGAGAGAGAGTGAGTTTATCGGTTGTCATTTAGAGTTTCCCCAGGCAGCGCCACGTTGGTCAGCTAGCAATGAATGAAAGCCACGCTCCAAAGCCTTTACAAAGAAAATATTTATACACTAACGCAAATTCACATAAATAGGCTTCACCTTTTTCAAAATGAACAATACCAGCAATACAGATTCAGCCGAAACAATTATATACCTAATGATATAATGAATATCTACATTATGAACAAAAACCAAATCAGAACATTAATGAGCAAGGGAATATAAGCTGACACCAAAATACTCGTGTTGAAAAAACAAAGTGACTGATCACTAACAGAACGCCACCACAACGGTAGGTTGATGAATATGATGGATACGATGAATCAAGATTAACTTATCTTATGATCAACAGCTCTGTACATGTGTTCGAATCGAGACGAACCCGACTGCTTCTCGAGGATGCACAAGTGCCTGGTCCACATGGCGCCTGATTACGAAGACGTGAAAGGATTGGATCCAAGTAAGAGTGCTGTTCAAAAATCCCACACCAATAATCGTTACAATATATATATATATATATATATATATATATATATATATATATATATATATATATATATATATATATATATATATATATATCATTGAATTCTATGGGTTTTTGATTGTTGATCAACTTCTTATTGACAGTATTTTCTGAATCTTTGGAAGAACGTAGCAGATTCAGAAAATACTGTCAAATTGATAAGAAGATGATCAACAATCAAAAAGCCACAGAATTCAACGAAATTTGCATGCAAGAAAAACTTTGCCCTAAAAAGCATTAAAAGAATATATATATATATATATATATACATATATATACACAGTATATATATATATATATATATATATATATATATATATATATATATATATATATATATATATATATATATATATATATATATGCAAAACGATTTAAGAGAATTTACTGTATAACAATACACACACAAGTGTACAGTACATGAACACAAAGCACTATATTACTTCATTCATGCATGATAAAACACCATGAACTTTTTACATTCTGAAATTATATGACAGCATCGTGTAAATATTCCCAGGAACGATAACTATAAACAAAATACAAAGATCAATTAAAGACTAATATTTTATTCTTCCACTTTCTAAACAGAGGAGATGGTGGGATGTCTGAAACTGACCCGACCTCCTGGTAAGATTATTTAAAGTTTTTCTTAACATCTCTTTTTGCGGGATCAAATCCTACTGATTCTATCCTCTACCGCATAAAACCCTTTACTATTCTTTTCATCTTTATATCGCAACGACGTCTTTGTCTTTTAATTTAATTACCATAAAAGAGGCAAGCATTTGAATTTCCGTTTTAATTAAAAATAAACATTGGAGAGGAATGTTTTCAACACAGAAAAAAACAAATTACAATTTACTGAATCCAAAGCTTTGCCACATAAAAAACCTGCTTAAATCTTTGACATCTTCACCTACTAACGACCTAATTATTAATTATTAAATTCTTTTTACTCAAAAAAAACTACTCTTGCCCACGCAGTGCAATTGATCTGCACTCCGGAAGAGGGAGAAGATTGTAAGAAGAAGTACGACACCTGCAACAAACTTATCCAGCCCAACGCCGAGTTCATGAAAGCGTCCCAGACCTGCATGGCGCTGCCAGGTGAGTGGCTTAATGTTTTATGCAAAGATATCGTTAGTTAAATACGATGATGCATATCTATTGTCTAATGCTTTACGTAAATGTATATCCTTACTTGTTAAAGTATAAGTGGGCATGGAAAGTGAGGTGTCCACTTACACACTGCCGAATAAGGATATATTTACTGTACGTAAAGCACTAGATAATATATATGCATCATATAAAAAATATTGGCAAATACAATTCTAAGCCAAAAAATATTGTTTTATTAAATATTTTTCCCATAAGGTTCCAAAATGCTATCTTGAAATATTGATCATAAATGTTTTGTCCATAATGGTTATAATACAATTTTATTCTATAATAAAATGTATTTTTAATTCCATCCTCGCTTTCTCTCTCTCTCTCTCTCTCTCTCTCTCTCTCTCTCTCTCTCTCTCTCTCTCTCTCTCTCTCTCTCTCTCTCTCTCCAGACGAAAAGGGAGCCAAAGACTGTCTACAACCGGTAAGCTTCTTCGTATTTTTAAATCGGAATCTTTGTATTACAGAAATTAATGCAAAATTAAAATACGCCATCAATTCAATATATAATTAAATAAGGCATTGAGTATTCAATTAGACGTGCACTTAGCAAGGTAAAAATAATTATCAGTATAGATTCATAATACCAAATTATGTTTATTATCAATACTAAGTGTATTATAATATATATAAATATATATATATATAAATATATATTTATATACAGTATGTATTTTTATATATACATATATATACTGTATATATACAAACATATATATACATAAATATATATGTATTGACATATACATATAAATAAATAGATAAATAAATAAATAAATAAATAAATAAATATATATATATATATATATATATATATATATATATATATATATATATATATATATATATATATAAATATATATAAACTAAAACGAACAAATCTTGTAATGTAATGTTATCAACCTTCTATATATTCAGGCCCTCAACGACATGACAAAAACCATTGACAACGTGTCGGTTCAGGGAGGCGTAAAGGACCTCTTCAAGAATTTCTGGACGCCATCTATGGGCCTCGTGGTAAGGGTTTCCTGCTTATTTGTTCCCCACTACACTTGAACAGACATCCATGTAAAATACATACTTGTATGTGGGTAAAAATGAGAGAGAGAGAGAGAGAGAGAGAGAGAGAGAGAGAGAGAGAGAGAGAGAGAGAGAGAGAGAGAGAGAGAGAGAGAGAGATAAGTATTTTAGTAATGGTCAGTTACTATAAGATGTTACTATAATCACTGAGTTATTAAAACTCAGTTGGTTCAAAATAACTGAAACAACTGACAACAGATACTGATTCTCAAATGTCAAAGTGAACGCCGAATGTCTTTATTATTTTCTAACGCTAAAAAGTTTGACATCTCACTATTTTGGAATTCTACAAAACATTTTAAAGCCCGGCGTAACTGTAAATCTTATGCCTCATATAATTAACGTAATTAAAAGGTCTGAAATCTCACTATTTTTTAATTCTACATAACATTTTAAAGCCCAGTGGAAATGTAAATCTTACGCCTCATATAATTAACGTAATTAAAAGGTCTGAAATCTCACTATTTTGAAATTCTGCATAACATCTTAAAGCCCGATGGAATTGTAAATCTTATGCCTCTTATAAATAACGTTATTAAAAGGTCTGAAATATCACTATTTGGGAATTCTGCATGACATTTTAAAACCTAATGGAACTGTAAATCTTATGCCTGTCAAATCAGTCAAAATCAATCAAAATCAGCTAAAACCTGTCAAAATCAGCCAAATTAGTCAAAACCAGTCAAAACCTATCAAATCAGTCAAAATCGGTGAAAATCAGCTAAAATTAGCTAAAACCTGTCAAAATCAGTCAAATCAGTCATAATCAGTCAAAACCTGTCAAATCAGTCAAAACCTGTCAAATTGGTCAAAATCAGTCAAAATCAGCTAAAATCAGCTACAACCTTTCAAAATCCGAACCAATTCCCTTTATATTAATCTCAACATTCTACCTATTTATCTACAGGGTTTTCACAGCTGCATGATGATGGTCTGTACGTTGGAGCTGAAGTAAGCTAAGCCTGATCAACTGCCTGCAACTCTTAAGCAATGGATTAGTCATCGACGTAGATTTTAAATGTACCCCACGAAGACGCGTGACATAAGAAATTACATATGTAATATATCCAGTGAACTGAAAATGAAGTTTGGAAAATGCTAATCTATCATGTTAACATATAGGAAGTTGAGTTAAAGAATGTAATCGTAGGCAATGCTTATAATTCTGGATTAAACAGTGAAGCGTAGAATGAGTACCTGATATTGGCAACAGAGTTATTGATTGGTTTTCAGGAAAGAAATGTTAATGGGTTTTCAAGCAAGACATATTAATGGGTTTTCAGAAAGAAGTATTAATGGGTTTTCAGGAAAGATATATTAATGGGTTTTCAAGAAGGAAATATTAATGGGTTTTCAAGCAAGAAATATTAATGGGGTTTCAAGCAAGAAATATTAATGGGTTTTCAGGAAAGATATATTAATGGGTTTTCAAGCAAGAAATATTAATGGGGTTTCAAGCAAGAAATATTAATGGGTTTTCAGGAACGAAATATTAATGGGGTTTCAAGAAGGAAACATTAATGGATTTTCAGGAAAGAAATACTGAACGCAGTTTAAGCCTACATCAACATTCGCAGCCATTTTAACAAAGGCATTTTGACAATCAAGCTCAATATTCATTGTTAACTCGGCCACCTAAGGTAAATCATCCAAGCATCCATTATATCTCAATTAAAATACAAATAAAAAGACTATGCACCCAATCACTATGTGTATTTTCAATTTATGCAACAGATGAATAAATTTAAAATGTTTCTATTCAAAGGAGTTAGATAATGTGATTCATCCTTCACGACATCATCTTCCACAGTATAAAATAAAAATGATTCAGATCAAACATTTGCTAAACTAAACTCCAGTATTGATTATTATTACAACTCAGTATTATTATTATTATTATTATTATTATTATTATTATTATTATTATTATTATTATTATTATTATTATTATTATTATTCAGAAGATGAAGAAATTCTATTATGGAACAAGCCCACCAAAGGGGCCACTGACTTGAAATGCAAGCTTCCAAAGAATATTATGGTGTTCATTAAAAAGAAATAACAGAAGGTAATGCCTAATACAGAAAGAAGAGACCACTTATCAAAAAAGAAAAAATTAATTTACAAATCAATTAACAGATAAAAATGGAAATAAATCATTAAAATACAAGGAGAACAGTACAAGGGTAGTATTGTACTGCATCTTCCCTTGAACTTCTTCAGAAGTCCCAATTGCACACATCCTCCTCAGGGTGTGAGGAATAAAGGAGCTCTGGAACTGAGGAGTTCGACAACAAGGCAAAACATTTACTGCACATTGGTGCTGCTCATAGAAGACTACAATCAACTACAAAGGTATATTTCAGTGTGCTAGGAAGTTCCCTGCCTGGCTGGAATTTATTCATGCTGGGGTCAGTGATTCTGTAGATATTAAAAACACTATTACGCAAAGAGAAAAAATAAGTGTTTCACTCTACAAAGGCCTTTCGCTGAAGGCTCTGGAGAAGCCAAGGACTCCAAAGCGTGTTGGTGCAATTCTCATAAATCGAAATCTACTCTTTCTTGTGACAAGTTAACTACTACGTTACAGCAGAGGGTTCCTTAACATGAATTAAATTTATATATATATATATATATATATATATATATATTCTATTTTATATATATTATATATATATATATTATATATTATATATATACAGTACATATATATTATATATATATATATATATATATATATATATATATATATATATATATAATATATATATATATATATATATATATATATATATATATATATATATATATATATATATATATATATAACTCAACTATATATATTATTACCTTTTATGGTTGAGTGGTTGAGAGAGAGAGAGAGAGAGAGAGAGAGAGAGAGAGAGAGAGAGAGAGAGAGAGAGAGAGATTCCAACACCTCTAACATGACAGCTTGAATTATACTTCCCTGCCCGCTGCAAATGAGCAAATGAGCTCTAGCTAATAAGTCTCTCTCTCTCAAAAAAAAAAAAAAAAAAAAAAAAAAACTAGGCTCAACATCAGCAACCGTGAATGGCAGGAAATGCATCAGGAGACCTTAGCAACAGGAAACAAGTTAGAGGATGATTGATGAATGCATCCCTTACGTTGGCATTTCAGGGCTGCGGTTTTGAATTCAATTGTCGAACGTGATCAAAAATGCATAATGTTATGCAGTCTCTCTCTCTCTCTCTCTCTCTCTCTCTCTCTCTCTCTCTCTCTCTCTCTCTCTCTCTCTATTGAAATTTCGCCTAATATTTTCTAAGTCCTTTTTGCCATCATCCTATCAAAACAACCGTTGCCATATTTTTCATCATTAACAAACGAAATACATATATATATATACATATATATATATATATATATATATATATATATATATATATATATATATATATATATATATGATGATATATAATATATATATATATTTATATATATATATATGCATACATATATATATATATATATATATATATATATATATATATGAAACATACATATATATATTTATATATATACATATCATACATATATATATATATATACATACTTATATATATGCATACATACATCCATATGTATACATAATTTACATGCATATATATATATACATACATACTATATGCATACATACATACATACATATGTATACATACACATATATATATACATACATACATATATATACATATATATATACATATATATATATAATGCTCAAAGAAAAATTGACAAAATCAATCCCTCATTCTTCCTAGAACCGACGTGACTGTAAATTACTCTTCAGTGCCAATCTTATGAATTCAACCCCAAAATCCCCCTCCCCACTGGGAAAATCTGCAATTGCATTTTTGAAGTCACATACCCAGCGGATGTTTTTGGGCGGACAAGAAAGCCAGCAAGACACCACCCTTATTTTTCAGCCCATTCAATCCGGCGCAACAATGCAGCCAGACAAATGGTGGCAAGTTAGCTCCGCGCCGCTTGTTATGTGACCGGAAAGACCACACGCAGTAATAAGCGAGTTTTCCAATCGAAAACTCCCTATAAAAGCTTCAGGAGTGCGAAGGCAAAGGCGCATTCGACTCCCCAGTTTCCTACTGCAGGCATCTACGAAGGGCGCTGTGGCAGAATCTCGACGTTCCAGCATGGGAGCCAAGTCTTTTTCCACTTGGCTTTTGTAGCTATGACGGTCGCGTGCACAGCGTCAGCCGCCCCGGCGGAAAACAGCCACGAGCACAGTCAAGAATCCAGTGAAGAACGGAGCTTTTACATGGGTAAGTTGTGTTCATTCGGTTCTTGACGATACGCTAGGTATGAATAAGCTACGAGCTTGTTCATCATGAAGGCTCATAAAAGACGATCAGACGAGTATATTCAGTTGGCACATTCATCATATTCATTAAGACCAATCCTACCCTAGAAACACGACCGGTTTGAAGACTGCATTGTCAAAATGTATAATGTTTAGTTTTCTGTAAAAGAAAACTATTGTGCCGTATTTGTCTGTCCGTCCGCACTTTTTTTTCTGTCTGCACATTTTCTGTCCGCCCTCAGATATTAAAAATACTGAGGCTAGAGGGCTGCAAATTGGTATGTTGATCACCCACCCTCCAGTCATCAAACAAGCCAAATTTCAACCCTCTGGCCTCAGTAGTTTTTATTTTATTTAAGGTTAAGGTTAGCCATAATCGTGCTTCTGGGAACCATATAGGCCAGGCCACCACCGGGCCGTGGTTAAAGTTTCACGGGCCGCGGCTCATATAGCATTATACCGAGACCACCGAAATAAGACCTATTTTCGGTGGCATTGATTATACGCTGTAGCGGCTGTGCAGAAAACTCGATTGCGCCGAAGAAACTTCGTCGCATTTGTTACTTGTTTTTAGTAATGTCAGTATTAATTTACCTTCTGAAGTATGGTTTTGAACCCGACACCATTTATCGCTAATAAAACCTCACCTTCCCTCTTGCAGTTCAAGAGTATGGAAAACAACTCTTCATTGTACTTAGTTTTTTGTAAAACATAGTTATCAGGGATCCTTCCCTGCGGAAACATTTTGGGGCTAGAACTATTTTATTCCTTGAAAGGTGCGTCTTCCTAAAAACTTTACACGTCCCAAGAAAAACGATTTTTAATTCAGTCTTAAACCTCAGACGTAGCTGGTGTGATTCCTGATGCATAATGGCTTAAATGATTTCCAATGCATTACATATATAAATTTATATATATATATATATATATATATATATATATATATATATATATATATATATATATATATATATATATATATATATATATATATATATATATATATATATATATGTATATACAGTTACGTTTTCGCACAGACAAATTCTGCCCAGGAGACATCCAGAACTGCGGCGAGAAGGTCACGAGTTGCCAGATGTACATGGAACCGAGGTCCGCGGAGGAGAGGACGGCGGAGCGAGAGAAGTGGAGGCGAAGTCACGATGAATGCTGGAAGAAGCTCGAGAACGAGGGGTCCTCCGTCGACAATATGCCAGGTACTTGGGGGAAGAGAAGAGAGAGAGAGAGAGAGAGAGAGAGAGAGAGAGAGAGAGAGAGAGAGAGAGAGAGAGAGAGAGAGGGAAATATATTTATGTATCTGTACTGTATATATGCATATATATAAAATATGTATATATATAAATATATATATACATATACATACATAAAAAAAAAAAAATATATATATATATACATATATATATACAGTATATATGTATACATATATACACAGTATATATGTATACATATATATATATAATATATATTATATATATATAATTTATAGATATATATATACACACACAAACACATACACATACATACATACAGCATATATATAGTGTGTGTTTGCCGTACAGCGGAACGTAGAACGTTCAACCCGCTACAAACTGTAACCTCGTCGTTGCCTTCACAATACCCTGGTTATACCTGACATTCCACGAACCAAACCTTTTGAAAAACAAAACTCTCTCGAAACCCTTTCATATATATAAAGCAAAACGAATCCAATTTCCAGGCGAACCAGATCAGGCGAAGAGGAGAGAAGCCATAAAGTGCGCCCTTCAGAAGATGGATTACGTAAGTAAATCATTTGCTTTCCATTTTGTTTCATATCGTACTGAATTGATTGACTGAATATAGACTTTGGTCCAGAGGCCAAGCACTGGGACCTATGAGGTCATTCAGTGCTGAAACGGAAATTGACAGGAAAAGGTTTGAAGGGCTTAACAGGAGGAAAACCTCAAAGCAGTTGCACTATGAATCAATTGTTAGGAGAGGGTTAAGGAAAGTAAGATGGAAGAAACAGAATATGAAAGGAGGTGCAGTAAAGGAAACGAAAGGGGTTGCAGCCAGGGGCCTTAGTTAGGCACGCTGCAAAGGACTTCAAGTAATGCCTACAGTGCAACACATGAGGTGCACTGACGGCACTACCTCCTTACGGGGTAGAAATCTAAATGAAATGGTATTTAATCTAATTCTGTTTATATGTATATTATCTATTTTAACATTCTTATCTTTTTATTTTTCATACCAACACATAGATCATTTACGTTAAGCAAAAAAAAAAAAAAAAAAAAGAAATGAAATATTATGTAGGATAGTCAGATATCATGAATGATGCTGGTGTTTAGAAATATACACAACACTTTTAATCTAATTTTCAGTTATG
Source organism: Macrobrachium rosenbergii (assembly GCF_040412425.1). NCBI lineage: Eukaryota > Metazoa > Arthropoda > Malacostraca > Decapoda > Palaemonidae > Macrobrachium > Macrobrachium rosenbergii. The sequence continues at coordinate 40,395,187 of NC_089767.1, read as the reverse complement.
ACCGGGTAATAAAATGTCAGAGTTGGATTAAATATCAATATTTTGTTCTTCCTTTCATCTACAAGAACTACCAAAAAAAAATTATTCTAAGTGTTTTGTTGCCAAGAGAAACGTACGTACAAGGGATTTCCCTTCCAACCTAATTTCACACCAGAGGGTCAGATACTATCCAGATTTTGTTGTTGTCCCTTGGACAATCAATCAAGTATATTCCTAGTGATTCACCTGAAATAATTAACTGCACGGAAGTAACAGGTATAACGTAAATTTCCACATCTTTAACTCTCCAGTTTAATGATCTTCCGATTTTCAAAGATAATTTTGTATGTATATGTATATGTATAAGTATATGAATATGTATATGTATACGTATAAGACAAAATCCACGAAGGAAAGAGAAACACTGGAGTGCTGCAATCTTTCCTTCGTGGATTTTGTCTTATTTATATATTCATCACGTTCCATATTTTCGTGATTCAGTTATACATATGTATAATATATTGTATATATACATATATATTATATATACATACATATATTATATAAACATATTATATATACATATTCTTCTTCTTCTTCTTCTTCTTTTAACGTGCTTTTATTATTATGCCTTCTTTTGAAGGACTGTTTGATTTGGCTTTGGGGTAGACCTGTGGTCTCGATGACATCGCTTAGACCCCGGTACGTATGGTTCATATCATACCCGACCCAACGCCCTTTCTTCCCAGCAGCGAGAAGTTATTGCGCGGGTATGGCGAGAGTTCGATATGTGAGATGTTTGTTATGTTTTTTTTATATACATATATATATACATATACATATATGCATATACATTTTATATACATATATGTATATATACACATACATAACAAATCCAATCTATCCATACACTAGCTCAAAAATAAACATATACTATATATACATATATACATACATATATATACATATGCATATTATATACATGCATATACATTTCATATATATATACACACACACATACATAAAACATCCAATCTATCCATATATTTATTCAAAAGTAAAACATCGAAAAACCTATTCATTCAACCTTCAACCACCAAAGATCATCGACGGCGAGATCAACAGAGCAGTCATCAAGAAGGAGATGGAGGGGTATCTCTCAGACGCACCCGAATCCGTCCAAAAGTCTGTTCTCACTGCCGTTGACACCTGCCCGGCATCCCTCGAGAGCGTTGATGTAAGTAATGTTTTAAAAAAGGGTGTTTTAAAAGTTTTAAAAAAGGGTGTTTTAAAAGTTTTTAAAAAGGGTGTTTTAAAGGTTTTAAAAAGGGCGTTTTAAAAGTTTTAAAAGGGTGTTTAAAAAGGGTGTTTTAAAAGTTTAAAAAAGGGTGTTTTAAAAGTTTTAAAAAGGGTGTTTTAAAAAAGGATGTTTTAAAAAAGGATGTTTAAAAAAGGATGTTTTAAAAAGGGATGTTTTAAAAAAGGGTGTTTTAAAAAACGGTGTTTTTAAAAAAAGTGTTTTTAAAAAAGGATGTTTTAAAAAAAGGGTGTTTTAAAAGGGTGTTTTAAAAAAGGGTGTTTTAAAAAAGGGTGTTTTAAGAAAGGGTGTTTTAAAAAAGGGTGTTTTAAACCCTTTACAGTTACTCTGCTAAGTGATTCCTTTAACTTCTTTCGCATTGCATGACTGACTGTAATGTCTACGGTTGTATCAGTGACAGGTCATCCTTGCGGCCAATATTGGCTTTCAAAATCCAGTAATAAAAAACCATTTCCTTGCCAAACTGCCGGTCCAAATTATCAAATGGCGACCCAAGATATTATTATTATTATTATTATTATTATTATTATTATTATTATTATTATTATTATTCAGAAGATAAACCCCTATTCATATGGAACAGGCCTAAAGGGGCCACTGTCTTGAAATTAAAGCTTCCAAAGAATATGGTCTTCATTTGAAAGAAGTTACAGAAGATCATAGGAAATACAGAAAGAAGAGATCAGTTATAACAAAAGAAAAGAAAAAAGATGAATTCATGAAATAATAAATAAAAACATAAATCAACTAGCAAATTACAAGGCGAATTATTTTATGAGTGAACTAAGATTTTTTCAATGTAAATTTCAGACCATTGAGGGATACCCCGCGTGCATTATGAAGGCCTGCTTGTCAGCTGTTTAAAAAGAACCATATCTGAACCGAACCAGACTGAGGATTATGAAGATAACTAAGAAGTTAAATCATTACGCCTAAGTTGATTGAATCAAGGAACAATCACAGGATTCCTAAGACAAGAAATATCATACGGCATTGTGCATACAATACCTTACAATATGGATGAGATTGTTAACAGACGTGAGGAATTTTAACGGATGTGAAGAAGTTGTAAACATAATAGGCATTCAATTTGACGTTCATTACAATGCTCGAGAAAAGGTTGAGAAGTTTCTTTATTCTTCTGATTGTTGTTCATGTAACAAAGAAGTTTGATCTAATTCACTGACTTCATGTAAAGACGATGAATTTTTTAAATGAAACTTGCATAACGCTTCACGAGGAAGAATATTTTTAAAAATAATAAATAAGAACTTGGTAGTATTGCTTAATATAAAAAAATAATAATAAAAGAATCAAATATGCACGGAATTTCATGTCTCATGTCAATAAGCACACGATTTTTATTCTTATTTCGTGATTAAATTTTTGCACATTTCTGTTTGCGTATTATTCCCTAAGCATGACAGCTGGCTTTTAAAGAAACCCATCTAGATCATCCGATAACAAATACTTCAACTTCCTTAAAAGCTTCTGGTGCCCCTTGCACGCGATATTTGGAAATATATAAGAATGGAATGGGAACTACAACTTGTGGTAAAGGCCAAGCGCTGGAACCTATGAGGTTATTCAGCGCAGAAAGGGAAATTGAGGGTAAAAATGTTGGAAAGGTGCAACAGGAGGAAAACCTCAAAGCAGTTTCACTATGAATCAACTGTCAGGAGAGGGTTGAGGAAAGTAAGATGGAAGAGAGAATATGAATGGAGGTACAGTAAAATGAATGAAAGGGGTTGCAGCTAGGGGTCGAAGGGACGCTGCAAAGAACCTTAAGCAATGCCTACAGTGCACCGCACTGAAAGCACTAACCTGCCCCCTTCAGGATTGGAAACAAATAAGGTTTCTGTTAATCAAAGAAGTGAACAAAATCACAAGCATCACGAGGCAGATTACTTCAAGGTGACAAGAATCATTTACAGTATATTTCAAAGAGGAACAAAATAGAGAATATTGAAAAACGGGGTTTTTGAATGTAAAGACTCTGGACTTTGGAAAACCATCTAAAAAAATTCCAAGAAAAGGAAATAAAAAAAAACATGCGCTTTAGTTTCTTCTGCGCAATCGAGTTTTCTGAACAGCGTATAATCAAGGCCACTTAAAATATCTCTATCTTTTGGTGGTCTCGGTATAATACTATGTTGAATCGCGGCCCATGAAACTTAATCACGGTCCAGTGGTGGCCAGTCCTATATCGTTGCCAGACGCACGATTATGGCTAACTTTAACCTTAAATAAAATACAAGCTACTGAGGCTAGAGGGCTGCAATTTGGTATGTTTGATGATTGGAGGGTGGATGATCAACGCACCAATTAGCAGCCCTCTAGCCTCAGTAGTTTTTAAGATCTGAGGGCGGACAGACAAAGCCATCTCAGCAGTTTTCTTTTGCAGAACACTAAAAAGCGGGTTTTCACTTCGAAGCCACACCGGAAGGAACTTGAAATTATTCAGCGATTCGAAGCTGGATTTTTACCCGGTGGCAGACACCCGTGTATCCGGCACCGGCGGCTATTATCTATAGTGACTTGTAGATTATTTTCACGAGTACTGCTTGAAAGTCCTATCGCCGGTTGAAGAGTCAGAAACAAAAGCTTCCCCTTGAAAATAATTCAGATGACAATACTTTCCTGTATTCCTTAAAAATCACCAACTACATTTTCTTGAGAATCTTAATATATGCTATAAATTTACACACACATATGTAACATTTATATATAAATATATTATATATACATTTATATATATATGTATGTATGTACATTATATATATATATATATATATATATATATATATATATATATATATATATATATATATATATATATATATATATATATATATATATATATAATATACACACGTTTACAATAACAGTAGGCTATATCAATAAATCAACAAAATTACTGACGTAAGATTTGGCACACATAACTACACAAACAAAACCCTTTCTTACCTTTACCAAACGTGATACGAATAACGAGAAATGAAACAATACATACCTGAAAGGAAGAGAAACACTTCATTAGTGACAGGTAATAAGAATAAAATCAAATTTTGAAAGATGAAAGAACGTTATAATTCGAAGGCAAATATCAACTTGGGTTAAACACCTGAAATAGAGTAAGTAAATTGTTAAGAGACAAGTTACTTCGGAGTAACGTTTTATAAAATACCCGAAGCTCTCTGGTTTCCTTCACTGTTGAAAATGATGAAGAATGATGAGCAAATACTGTGACCGGTGTTGTAATACATATCAGCATATACAACATATACAAATATATATTCATGGTTTTATATAATATACAGATATATATATATATATATATATGTATGTATATATATATATATATTTTATTATATGTATTTCACATATATTTTATTATAATATAGATATATATATATATATATATATATATATATATATATATATATATATATATATATATATATATATATATATATATATATATATATATATATATATATATATAATTTGTGACGTAGTCAGTAAATGAAGCCAGTCAGCCAGCATCATGAAATTGTAAAATACAGATTCTCATTTATTCTAGAAAATAAAAAAATCTGCTCGCAGAAAGACAGAACACTCAGCACTGTTTCAAGCGATCAGCCGCCACGCTCTGTCAGTAGAATGGCATCAACAAACAATAACCATTCTCTCGATCAACGAAATCTCATCCATCTCAACATTTTTTTTTTTCGTTTTTGATAAATGGACGAAATCAACATCACAGACCACTGAATAAGATGCAAAATCATTTTTATCTTCAATTCTTTTTCTGTCTGAAATTCTCTCTGGAAACGACAATGGGGTCACAAAGGGTATAAAAAGGAGCGTCGTCCCGGCACCATCGCAGTTCAACTTCTACAGTGCCTTCGTCTGGAGTGTCAGGTCTTTGGTTTAGTTTTTCGAGAAGCATTACTCAAGACACTTCTTTTAGTTTTTCGAGAAGCATTACTCAAGACACTTCTTTTAGTTTTTCGAGAAGCGTTACTCAAGACACTTCTCTCACTTTGTTTCAGGCAAGTTTTCAGTAATGGTACACTTACGAGTTGATAGAATCTCAAGGTGGCAAGGTTAACAGCTTTCCTCATATTGAAATTGTGTCCATTTCGGAACATTCTGCCGTTAGCCAAATTCCAATCAGAGTCCCAAGTTCCAATATCAGCAATTCAGGGGGTGCGAGAACTGACTGCTGATTTCAAAGGGGTGCATACATTGAAAAAGGCTAAGAACCACTGATGTAGAGCTTCTAAACTCTTGGTAACTGAATAACCTTACTGAATGAGCAATTTACTTCGAGAAATGAGATAAATTCTGGAAACTCTTTCCTTCCAGAGGGTATTTTCGAAAACCCACAACATGAGGGCTCTTCTGATTTTGGCAGTGATGTACATCATCGTAGCCACGGCTTCCCAAGCCTCTGGTCATCGTGGTGGAAATCACTTCGGCAGAGGAGATGGATGGAGATCCGGTTGTTTAGGTAAACCCTGAACTATCAGTTCTTGTGTGTGTTCCCTGAGAGAGAGAGAGAGAGAGAGAGAGAGAGAGAGAGAGAGAGAGAGAGAGAGAGAGAGAGAGAGAGAGAGAGAGAGAGAGAGGAGAGATTTTTTGTCTTGAGACTACAGCCCTCAGTCATTTTCCAATTCGTTCCCCTTTCCTTGCAGAGAGAGAGAGAGAGAGAGAGAGAGAGAGAGAGAGAGAGAGAGAGAGAGAGAGATTTTGTCTTGAGACTACGGCCCTCAGTCATTTTCCAATTGTTCCCTTTCCTTGCAGAGAGAGAGAGAGAGAGAGAGAGAGAGAGAGAGAGAGAGAGAGAGAGAGAGAGAGAGAGAGAGAGAGAGAGAGAGAGAATTTTTTGTCTTGAGACTACAGACCTCAATCATTTTCCAATTCGTTCCCCTTTCCTTGCAGTGAGCGCTTGTGAAAAAGCAAAAGATCCTACCAAGTGCAGAACTTGCATAAGGAACCTGAAGTCCTCTGGAAGCGCTCCACGCCAAGCAATCCAAAACTGTTTCCAAACCAACAAAGGTAAGGAACTTTATAAAACTGCAGTTTTTCCCTCTGCCAGCACAGTCGGGCGGGAGGTTGTATTTACCACGCTCCTCCCAAACTGCCATTTATTTGTTAGTGTGAACATGTAGGGGTTTTAGCAATATATCTCGAGGAAGGGGTGAACAGAAATTTATGAAAATTAGCAGCTACATTCAATCGTCGACCTCCTCGATATGAACAAGTTTTGGAAGAAATTATCTGAGCTGAAACAAACTTTTTTTTGGATCTTTCCTAGACAGTGACCCCCAAGGGTTTTAACCAGGTATGGGTCCACCTTTGTGGCGTGTTTAGCACAAGTCCGTTGGGGATTACCTCAAAAATACAAATAAAAGACTGTAAATATCATAAAGATAATGACCCCCAAGAAATATTATTCCTAGATAACGACCCCCAAAAACCCTTGGGGGTCACTATCAAGGAAAGATCCCTTTTTTTGTCTGATCGAATTTCTCCCAAGAACTGATCACCTGGAGGTCACGAAAAACTTATTTACGTGGCTAAGTTTAATCAAATTCTATTCACTAATCCTGATGTATCCCCATTATAGCGAGAAATTAATTTTATCACCAGAAATAAATTGTTAATGATTGATTAAAGAGCTGAGATTCGAAATCGGGCCCTTAACAAAACATGATTGACACCGACCAGGATGGAAGAACTATCTGAAAAATCAAGATTTTTTCATCTCCAACGCCAAGAAAGATCATGGAAGTCAAAAACATTTGTAATGTTGAATCAAGTAATTTAAACTAAGATGTATCCTCCTTAGGATATTTTATATAAATATATAATATATATAAAGAGCTTATGTAAATCACTGTTAACAAATCATGATTGACACCTACAGGATGTGCGGACTCAGCTGCATTCAAGACTTGCATCTCCAACGCCAATAAAGATGTAAGTAAAAAGCTTTGTAATGTAATGTAATGTAATGTAAAGTAAGAAATATATATATATATAAATATATATACAAATACATATATTTATATATATAATATATATATGTATATATGTATATATATAATGTATATATATTACTGAATCACGAAAATATGGAACGTGATGAATATATAAATAAAATTCACGAAGGAAAGAGAAACAATGGAGTGCTGCGAGGCCTTTCGACTGTCGTCCTTTACTTAACAGTCGTAAGGCCTCGCAGCATTCCATTGTTTCTCTTTCCTTCGTGGATTTTGTCTTTATATATATATATATATATATATATATATATATATATATATATATATATATATATATATATATATATATATATATATATATATATATGAAAGTGATAGACGAACACCTACTGAAAATTCATATTTAAACATTATTCCATTCATATATCACAAACTTTCAAGTTACAAGTTTTATTGCATTTTATCTAGACCTTCAAAATGAGACCTAACTGGAATGCCATTTTAAGGACTTTTATTTAAACGTTAAAGCTTTTTTTGTATTTTCTTTTCCAGATCGCTGCTTGCCTCGCTTGAGACTACCAAGCAAATTCCCCCTTTTTAACGACGCCGAATGATGCTCCGGATACTGGTCACGAGTTTCAATATGAAAAAATTATGATTTCGATATGAAAAATTATGATTTTATTAAGAAAAAATTATGATTTCAACATGCAAAAAATTATGATTTCAATATGAAAAAATATGATTTCAGTATGAAAAAATTATGATTTCGGTATGAAAAAATTATGATTGAAAAATTATGATATGAAAAAATTATGATTGCAATATGAAAAAATTATGATTTCTGTATGTAAACATTAATGATTTCAATATGACAAAAATTATAATTTCAATATGAACAAATTATGATTTCAATATGAAAAAAATTATAATTTCAACATGAAACAATTATGATTTCAATAAGAAAAAATTGTGATTTCAATATGAAAAAATCATAATTTCAATATGAAACACTTATTATTAAGTTTAGCTTGACTAAATCTTTGGTATACACATGCTATGGCCAAGACCAAATCTGCTTTTTCGTTTGATGAGGTTGCCAGATATTTCCCAGAGGATTTAGAACTGTGGTTGGCAGTCCTTTATGGGAAGAATCTGCAACTGAAGCAAGTAAGTTAAGTGTTTGTTGCACTGTCAGTAACTGGATATATATATATATATATATATATATATATATATATATATATATATATATATATATATATATATATATATATATATATATATATATATATATATATATATATATATATATATATATATATATATATATATATATATATATATATATATATATATATATATATATATAAGGTTCATAAATCTTATGCACTGTTTTACTCTTCTTTTTCTAATGTAGCCCTTGGAAAATAAACCTCGCTTTACTATGCATTTAAATACTGTAATCTCTGATTATCCATCGCACTATACACCAGGAGGTGATGAATGAATTACAATTGTACAACGTAATCAACGATTAAAGTTTCTACAGAGAATTTTTAAACTTAAAATTTGGTCATGATTCAGACACCAAAAAACTCTCAAGTCCCAAGACTTCCGTTGAAATTATACTGTTTCCATAATGTACCAGAAGAAGGTACAATATTCAAGAAGAAATTTCAACATAATCTTCAATCAAATTTCCGATGGTCAGCACACAGAAAAATGTCAAAATTTCAACAGAATTTTCGATCAAATTTCCGATGGTCAGCACAGAGAAAAATGTCAAAATTTCAACAGAATTTTCGACCAAATTTCCGATGGTCAGCACAGAGAAAAATGAAAAATTTCAACAGATTTTTCAATCATATTTCCTATGGCCAGCACACAGAAAAATGTCAAAATTTCAAAAGTTTGTTTCAGCCCTCTATACACAAAGAAGAACAGCATTAATTATCTTTTTTTTTTTTTAAATAAATATACTTTACCATTTTGCCAAAAATGAATTCGAGACAAGAAATCCTCTAAACATCGAGTCAGTAACTCATGATTCTTATAAGGAGCCACTGTGATACTTTCACAGGTACTCTTAGGAATGAATGCAAAGTACCGTGCATCTGGCAACGCCATCCAGAATAAATGTACGTCATAATACCTAAAAAAAAAAAAAAAAAAAAAAAAATATATATATATATATATATATATATATATATATATATATATATATATATATAGGAGGATGATATACAAAAGTAAAATTAGATAAATGTTTTAAAGTAGGAGGAACAAATTTTTACTTTAGTGTATCCTGCTATAGAAGTCTTGCATTCAAAGAAAACGAAAACGTTAACTTGAAAGAAAACTTAATCATAAAGGCCACACTATACTATATATTTCATATGAACAAACGACAGTACAGCGAAAATAACATTAATGATTACTAATAAAACTGGTAAGTTTGTTGGCTTTGAAGCCATTCCCTTTAGTGAAATATCCTTTAAAACATAAGAAATTACAAAACAGACTGCATACATATTTATAAACAAAAAAAAACTGGAACTCAAAATTTAAATCAGATTATTTCATCCTACTATAAGTCCTGGTTTTAAGGGACTTAGATCTAGCTTGATAACAAATAAGAATAAAGAAGTATATTATGATGAAATGTGTAGATGACATAGGTTGCCGAGGACCGACTTGATAATGAACAAAAGAAAGAAGTAGTAAGCGCCAGTCTGAAGAATGCAAACATGAAACAAAAAATATAAAGATGGCAATACGAACTGCATGAACCCGTGTCAACTGATAAGAAATACACCTAAGGGTAGCGTAAGAAGTACGGCAAGGAATATATATATGTGTATATATATATATATATAAATATGTGTGTACGTAAACATACGTACATACGAACTACAAACGTCACAGCACTGTTGCCACACAGGGCACCATTATATTCGCATGGAGCTACTAAACCCATACGCATGCAGATACTTCACACACATGCGATCTACGTGCGAGCGCGCACATGCGCACTGGCGCGTGAATCTCAGCTGTAGTTAAGACTTTTAAGTATTTCTTAAAAAAAAAAATATCATCTTGCCTTTCGCACGAATCCTTCAGGGTTGCAACCCCATTTTATCAGGCAGCGAACCATCCCTTTTGTAGGTTATAATTTTGCTTTGTTCTCTCTCTCTCTCTCTCTCTCTCTCTCTCTCTCTCTCTCTCTCTCTCTCTCTCTCTCTCTCTCTCTCTCTCTCTTTTCTGTAGTTCTAAATGTAAAATTCATAAGAATGATCATTATAGAGTTGTTTAACAGGGCCACCGCATCACATTTCTAGACTCTCATCTAGGTAGGACAGACCAGATTATATGGAATTTAGGCCAATGGCCAAGCGTTGGGACCTATGAGGCCATTCAGCGCTGAAATGGAAACTGGCATTAAAAACATTTGAAAGGTGAAACAAGAGGAAAACCTCAAAGCAGTTGCACCGTGAATCAATTGTTAGAAGAGGATGAAAATTAAGATGGAAGAAAGAGAATATAAACGGAGGTACAATAAATGGAATGAAAACGATTTTCCAGCCAGGGGTCGAAGGGACGCTGCAAAGAACCTTAAGAAATGCCTACAGTGCACCGCACGAGGTGCACTGACGGCACTAACCCCCTGCGGGATGAAAGATTTGGGAAGAGCACGAGACGTGTGCTTTCGGAATCTTCATGTTATGCACGAGAGAACACGGTGTAATTTATTGCCATCATTAGCGTCCATTGTAAGGTCACCCTCGGAGATTTTCAGGATGGTTACATTTTTCTCATTCGTTTGCAATAGCATCAAGTTATTTGCATAATTATTTCCATCGATACATGCTCTATAATGCACAGAAGCCGTTTTTATGTCAAGAGTTGCAATAAAAACATAATTAAAAAATACTCAGAGTAGCATGAGTCTTAAAATGGAGAAACAAGTCCACAGTTATGTATATGTACATATATTTTAAGATAAAACTATACAGACAGTTTTCGGGAAACTGTTCGGTTCACTTTTCCAAGGGAAAGCTATCTGTACAGTTTTATCTTTAAGTATATGTACATATACATAACTGTGGATTTGTTTCTCCAATAAAAAGATCAATAGCTCTGTGTGAGACTAGAGAGATTGTTTAAAATGAAGATGGCCAGTTTTGAAAAACAATCTTAATAAAAGAGAAATGGATAATAACACTAATAAAAGAACTAATTGTCAGTAAAGTAATTTTCAGAATTTTGGACGTTTTGTGTCTCAAATGATGTTGGATAGTTTTAGTTTTCTGTGAAAGAAAACTGTTGTGCCGGCTTTGTCTGTCCGTCCGCACTTTATTCTGCCCGCCCTAAGGTCTTAAACACCACAGAGGCTGGAGGGCTGCAAATTGGTATGTTGATCATCCACCCCCAATCATCAAACATATCAAATTGCAGCCCTCTAGCCTCAACTAGTTTTTATTTTATTTAAGGTTAAAGTTAGCCAAAATCGTGCTTCTGGCAAATGATATAGGATAGGCCACCACCGGGCAGTGGTTAAAGTTTCAAGGGCCGCTGCTCATACAGCATTATACCGAGACCATCAAAAGATAGATCCACTTTCGGTGGCTGTACAGAAAACTCGATTGCGCCGAATTAACTTCGGCGCAAATTTTACTTGTATCCAATGACCATTTGTTTCCAAAGATCCAATGATTACTCTAGTCCAAAACAGCTTTAGAATTTTATCAATATACGTGTTGTCTTGTACCACGTATGCAATATGCATTCATACGAAGAAAGCACTGTGTATGAAATTCAACAAAAATATCCAAGTAGAAAGTTATTCATTATATGATTACACAGTTGATTTAACTCTGGAGAGCAATATATAAAAATTGTCACAAGACTTAACGTGAGATTTGATATACACATCCTTCAGCATTGTTGGGAAAGTTCTTTTCTCATTTCATTGTTTTATTGTTCTTAAATACTACATGAATTCACAAAATTCATAAGAAGATGGGGAGAAAAAAAATAGGCCCTTTGAGTAAAAGGACATTTCAGAAGTAGGATTCCCAACGCAGGATTCGTACAACGATACATAATAAGTAAGATCGTGAGGAAAAAAAAAGTCCTTTGAGTAAAAGGACATTTCAGACGTAAGATTCCCAGCGTAAGATTCGTACAACGATACAAAATAAAAACGTGATAAAAAAATTCCTTTGAAGAAAAGGACATTCAAACGTAGGATTCCCAACGTAGGATTTGTACAGTAATACAAAATAGGTAAGATCACAATAGGTAAGATCGTGATAAAAAAAAAGTCCTTTGAGTAAAAGGACAGTTCAAACGTAGGATTGGAACAGCTAAACAAAATAAGTAAGATCGTGATGAAAAAAAGATCCTTCCATTAGAGGAACCTTTCAAACGTAGGATTCCCAACGTAGGATTCGTAAAGCGATACAAAATAGGCAAGATCACAATGATAAAGAAAAGTCCTACGAGTGAAGGGTCATTCCAAAGGATACAAAATAGTTAAGATCACGAAAATAAAAAAAATTAAAGGTCCTTCGATTCAAGTGACATTGACAACGCAGGACTCGCAAATGACGCAATGACGCATGTCACAGAATCCCACAGGGCGTTATGTTCGCCAGCAATAACACGAGCCAATGAACATCGCGTGAACTGAACTGGTTTATATAGATGTGTCGTGACGAGGCGACGGGAGGAGTGAGTGCCGTGTCACAACCTCCAATCCTACGTCAGTTGGTGTAATTATTGTCACTATTACGAGCTCGTTGGCGCGCGCTACGAGCGCTGGAACCCGGCGCTGCTGTCTCCCCTACCCTTCTGATCCCCTTATGTAACCCGACCTTACAGCGGGGCAGACAAACAGGTTTGCAGGAGGAGGGTGGATGTCTCCCCTACCCTCCCATTCCCCTACCTACCCTGACCTCACCTGGGGCGGACAAACAGGTTTGCAGGAGGAGGGTGGATGTCTTCCCTACCCTCCTGATCCCCTCCATACCCTCCTCACCTGGGGCGGACAAACATGTTTGCAGGAGGAGGGTTGATGTCTCCCCTAGCCTCCTGATCCCCTAACTACCCCGACCTCACCCAGGGCGGACAAACAGGTTTGTAGGAGGAGGGTGGATGTCTCCCCTCCCCTCCCGATCCCCTCCATACCCTGCCCCCACCCCGGGGCGGACAAACAGGTTGGCAGGAGGTGGGTGGATGACTCCCCTATCCTCCCGATCCCTTACCTACCCTGCCCCCAATCCGGGGCGGAAAAACAGGTTTGCAGGGGGTGGGTGGCTGTATCATGTCTCCCTTACTGTCACCCGTGGGAAGACAAACAAGATCCACTCAGATTTTTTATTATTATAGAAGATAGATTATTCAGAAGACGAAACCTATTTACATGGAACAAGAACACATACTCATATGGCGCAAGCGAGACCAGGCATTTCTCTGTAACAAAATACACACACACTCAAACCACACACACACACACACACACACACACACAGGCACGATATCCATCTCAGAAAAATGTAGATATAATTACACGTTATTTCACGGCGAGAGAAAGACCCAAAGCCACGCACCGCTCCAACAACAACAAACAGTTGCCAAATGTCGCCAGAAAGCAGAACACGACCACCCCAACAAAGTCCGCCTAGGGAACCACATTATACCTAACGACCATGACTTGGATCCTGCCTCGATCTTGCTATTGTTGACGTAGTTTTGCAAGTAATGTTGCCAGTAACGCACTAAAGAGAGGTTACACCAAGGAATGGCCATTTCTGTCCGGATAAGTACAACACTGACCATGAATCACAGACGAATGTCTTGAGTGTTAAAAAGAATTCTCACAGATCGTGGGAACTGAGTGTGGCGACCAAACGTAATAAGTACCGATAATCATAATGTACTGCCAGTCATAAAAGCCGTTTCGAATGACGTCATTCGCTATTTCATTACAAAGCACGCAAATAAAAATTTGGTCTTGCAAATGAAAATAAAAAGGTCACGTAATGACGTCTTGAGATCTTAATGATTATAAACTGTTTCCAGACATATAAATATGTGAAATATGAAAGCAGTAAAATGCATTGAACCTAAGTCTGAGTATCGGCTGAGAAATGTCATAATTTTCTCTCTCTCTCTCTCTCTCTCTCTCTCTCTCTCTCTCTCTCTCTCTCTCTCTCTCTCTCTCTCTCTCTCTCTCTCTATATATATATATATATATATATATATATATATATATATATATATATATATATATATATATATATATATATATATATATATATATATATATATTTATTAACTTTATCACATATACAATTGTTCTGTGCATTAGTAGAATTACTAAAAGGACCTCATTCAAACTGGATGGTACGGATACTTGATAATGTGGACTGTTTGTCCAAGAAAGCTTGTAAATTTTTGAATAAAAACTCCATTAGATACCATCCAGTTTGAATGAGGTCCTTTTAATATATATATATATATATATATATATATATATATATATATATATATATATATATATATATATATGATTCAGTTATACATGTATATATATATATATATATATATATATATATATATATATATATATATATATATATATATATATAATATATATATATATAACAGCAACAGCAACGAAATTATCCAAGAATTTCCGAAAAAATGAAGCCAAGTAAAACTAAAAGCGTTACCCAGGATAACAACAATTTAACAAAAATGCAAGAAAGTTATCCAAAACGTGGATCCTGATTGGGGCGACATTACTCGACGGATGAAGGAAAAAAAAAAGATTCTTTGTGCAGAGAAATTCTTTACGTTGAAAATTCTTTATGTAAAAACAATATTGGCGTGATCAAGAAGCACTTGACTTCAATTTCCATTCTAAGATGAGGCTTTTTGATCGTATGATGAATATCAACAAAACAAAAAAAAACAGTTCTTTCACTACAGATTATTGAGGATTTCCCGACGGAGGCGTGGCTCTCAAGGGCACCGCTAATATCAAAAACAAATAAAAAATGCGCCGAAGTTTCTTCGGCGCAATCGAGTTTTCTGTACAGCCGCTACAGCCTATAATCAAGGCCACCGAAAATAGATCTATCTTTCGGTGGTCTCGGTATAATGATGTATGAGCCGCGGCCCATGAAACTTTAATCACGGCTCGGTGGTGGCCTGTCCTATATCGTCGCCAGATGCACGATTATGGCTAACTTTAACCTTAAACAAAATAAAAACTACTGAGGCTAGAGGGCTGCAATTTGGTATGTTTGATGATTGGAGGGTGGATGATCAACATACTAATTTGCAGCCCTCTAGCCTCAGCAGTTTTTAAGATCTGAGGGCGGACAGAAAAAAAGTGCAGACAGAAAAAGTGCAGACAGAAAAAAGTGCGGACAGAGAAAGTGCGGACAGAAAAAAGTGCGGACGGACAGACAAAGCCAGCACAATAGTTTTCTTTTACAGAACACTAAAAATATTCACTGCAGATTACTGAGGATTTCCGACGGAGGCGGGAATCTCAAGGACACCGCCCTACGAAAAATAAGAGAGGTTCATACTTATTTCTAGTATTATTTCTCCCAGACAACCGGAACTGGCAAGGGTTCTGATTTAGAAATGAAAGTTTTTTCCCCTTCAAAAGTTTCGCAACTAGAACGTTCTGTTATTGAGACATTTTTAAGTTCACGAGTGTCACGAGAGAATGCACTGTAAGGGGTTTTAATCTTTGGGGCTTGGAAAAGCATTCATTTTGGATAAATTGGACACGAAGGGGGTGTCAAGTTTCCCAAGCGGTTTTTTTTTTAAGTTCTTGAAACGAAAGAGTCGATGGAAATGGGGATGTTGAAATGAAAGGTAAATATCTTTATTAAAAAAGTTTCGCAATTGAACGTTCTGTTATAAATATATTTTAAGTTATATATATATACAGTATAATAAATATGTAAGGGGTTTTAATCTTTGGGGCTTATATATATATTTATAAATTATATATGTCAAGTTTCCCAAGCGGTTTTTTTAAGTTCTTAAACGAAAGATATGGAGTATATATATATAAATATATATAAATATCTTTATTAATAAAAAAAAAAAATATATATATATATATATATATATACATATATCGTCTCCTCCCGATGGGTATATAAAGTCAATGGTATTTTTCCCCTCTTTAGCTGCTGAATCAAGGATGAATCCAGGGTACAAAATACATGTGGAGATCGATAGCATATATATATAACTCTATATCTGAATATATACATATATATACATATGTATTATATAACCTCTGTTCACTATCCTATATACATTCCAATATCCGTTGCCTGATACATACCCACATCCAAAAAAAGGTGAAAATTCAAGTCAATTGTTTTTATAACTTCCGCAGAGTCTTAGTTTCAGAAAACACAATCAGGGGCTTCTTCCAAACGTCAAAAATGGACTGAATCTGTCAAAAGTTATCGTTTGTTATCGCCAGCGGGATAAATTTTCCGCCATCTAAGAAATGACAAACCAGAAAAACATAAAATTTATCATCTTCCGTTCACTAGAGCATGATTTTCGTCACGGAACGTGAAATAAAAAAATAAAATGTGATGGAAGATCTACAAAGGAAATCCGAGAGTCGTTTATTGTCAGATAATATCCGTGCAACAGTGCCTTTTTCTTTCTATCCTTGCAACAATTCTTAAGCTTGTGCCTGTTGCCAGGATTGCTGAAATGCATGCGTGAATGCACAGATCACAGATGTAAAAACCATTCCTTAATCTATCGTTAATAATCATGAGGCAAAATATTTAAATACGTGAACGCGCAGATCACAGATGTGTCACCATTCCTTAAGTCAAGTATACCTTAGTTTAACCAGACCACTGAGCTGATTGACAGCTCTCCTAGGGCTGGCCCGAAGGATTAGATCTATTTTACGTGGCTAAGAACCAACTGGTTACCTAGCAACGGGACCTACAGCTTATTGTGGAATCCGAACCACATTATAACGAGAAATGAATTTCTGTCAACAGAAATAAGTTCCTCTAATTCTTCATTGGCCGGTCGGAGAATCGAACGCGGGCCCAGCAGAGTGCTAGGTGAGAACGGTACCTACCCGTCCAATGAGGAACTCCTATCCTGCATTATAAGTGACCGAGCCATTATCAAGAAGATTTGCCTCCTCAACACCTAAAACCGTCGTTGCTTTTTATTTTAAGTTTCCTGAGATAGCTATTTGTCTGTCCGTCCGCCCGGAGATCTTAAAACCTACTGAGGCTAGAGGGCTGCAAATTGGTATGTTGATCTTCCACCCTCCAATCATCAAACATACCAAATAGCAGCCCTCTAGCCTCAGTAGTTTTCATTTGATTTAAGATTAAAGTTAGTCATGGTCGTGCGTCTGGCACCGCCATAGGTGCCAGCAACACATGCCACCACCGGGCCGTGGCTTTAAGCTTCATGGGCCGTGGCTCTGAGAATTTCATACAGCACCATACGCTGTACAGAAAACTCGACTGCGCCGAAGAAACTTCGACGCATTTTTCACTTGTTTTAAATAAAAATCACAGCCAATTTACAATTTCTTTCAACTTCTATTCTCTAAAACAGATGACCTCCCGTCTGGTGCGAGAAACCAAAGCAAGGAAATAGCATACCTTGCATCATGACTACGATAGGATTGTCGAGTTAAATCCTTGAGGGAACGCAGGAAGGAAGGAAGGAAGTGGCTAAATGCTTCACACTATAGCTTAGACAACAGAGAAACTGCTCTCGCGGCAGAGATCACGAACACTGTGCTCTGAAAACGTGAACAAGGTTTTCCATGTACATGAATATCGATGCATGAACACTCTGTTCACTATTAAGAAGGCGGAAGTTCTCATTCAGGGCAGAACAGAAATAGAAAATAAAGTTCCACCAAAGGGGCCACTGGCTTGAAATTCGAGCTTCCAAAGAATGTTGGTTTCAACCTCCCACCGCAGCAGACGCCTAACACTGCAGCAGTAACTGATCATGAAACAGAGCCAGTGATTTTTCATCGCCCTGGGGGAGACGCGAACCCCTTCGCGTCATCTGAGTGGCATTCACGTCACTAACCACTATACCAGCGGGCCAGGTAAATATTATATTATTGAAAATACCGTCAACATTCAAATAAAAAGTTATAGAAACAAAATAACAATAATGACAACTGTACAAAATATAATTATTTCAATGTAAAAAGATATTCTAAATTTGTGTTCACCATTTTACTGATCATTTCAAAACTTTAATTACCTATTTCGTTGTTAATTTAAACATCTCCTCGTAGCTTTTTTGATAAATGAAACGTAACCTATTCAGGCATAAGAAAAATGTCCTACAAAATTTAAAAGGCATTCTGGATTTTGCATGATTAGAAAGGATGGGTGATGCGTATTTCTTTTTTTAGTTTTCTGTAAATCACTGAACTGACAATTTCTTCCTTCCCAACCAGAGGATGACTTAGGCATGACAAGCTTGTGAAAGAGGCAGGTATGCAAATCATACGATTTATTGAAAGGTCATTTTCTAAATAAGATTACTGACACGGACTTAGGACTACATAGCTTTTAGATTCGCCTATGAAATTTCCAGTTGTTACGGACGGATAGTTGTGTCGAGGTCGAATGCAAATAGGCGCATCTAAACTGCACGGGTTATTTCGGGTTCTCATATAAACAACACGTAAATAATGTGGTTGTTTTTTTCTGGTTCTCATGTCCTAAAAAAAAAGGTATGCAAAAGGAAATTCTTTACGTATGACAAGTTTTCACTGTAATGTTACGATATGTTTGCCACTTGTTTAACAACCATTTTGTAATTGGAATGTGACTGAAGAAATATGTATAAATATATAAATATTATATAAATACATACATAAATATTATATATATATATATATATATATATATATATATATATATATATATATAAATATAATATATATATATGAAAATAAATATATATATAAAATATAAAATATAACAAAGCCATAATGAATGTGAAACGAAAATAAAATGATATAAAACATAAAATGATTGTACAGCAAAGCCATAATGAATGTGAAACGAATAATCTTATAATATATATATATCCATATATATATATATATATATATATATATATATATATATATATATATATATATATATATATATATAGATACACACACAGGAGCCTCGATGGCTCGGTTGGTAGAGCAGCAGACTCGGACTTCATAAGAAGTCTGTGTCGCGGGTTCAAGTCCGCAGCCGGCCGGTCAGAGGGCGGGCACTTTGCTATCCGTGTAGACACCCCGGGATTATGTATGTAATCACCGGATAGGTTTGCTGAAAGCAAATGGGTGTTACAGACTAATACACACACAAACAGAGCCACTGCAACACCTTCTAAAAACATAACAGACGCCTCGAACTGTCGGCCTAAACCGCTCACGTCTCTTCGCTGCCGGGAGAAAGGGAGCTGGGGATTTGGCACGATACATATACACATGTGCTACCGGGTTCTAAGCGATGTCAGGCAGGGCAGCCGATCGAGGCTACGGCCTACCCCAACGCCAAATCAAAGTCCTTCAAAAGAAGGCATCGTGCTTACCCCATATGAAAAATTGGAAAAAAAGCACGTTAAACGAAGAAGATTATATATAGACACACACACACACACAACTAAAAGCAATATAAAAGTCCTATACTCCTCAAACCTACTGGAACCTAATTATAGAAAAGGAAAGCGCATGGAACGAATTAAAAGATGATGGGACGTCACCAGACCGAGCGGATAAGCCAGGCTCCAAGGCCGCATTTGATGACACCAGTGGCCATGACAGCCTCTTTCAGTGTAACTAACGGCCATTCAATGAAACGTTCCGTTGGGGAAAAAATTGACAAAAGAAAGTGATGTCTGTCCTCAAATTAAATGATGCGTCCGCTGGAATGTGTGGGATCTCAAGTGTATGAGAGTCACAAAAATAAAATAAAGATAAACAGGAATGTATGGAATCTCAGGTGTGTCACAAAAAAATAAAATAAACAGGAATGTATGGAATCTCAGGTGTGAGTGAGTTACAAAAATAAAATGAAAATAAACATTAATAAATCTCAGATGTGTCACAAAAAATAAAACAAACAGGAATGTATGGAATCTCAGGTGTGAGTGAGTTTCAAAAATAAAATGAAAATAAACAGGAATGTATGGAATCTCAGGTGCATGTGAGTCACAAAAAAAAAAAAAATAAACAGGAATGTATGGAATATCAGGTGTATGTGAATCACAAAAACAAAATAAAAATAAACGGGAATGTATGGAATATCAGGTGTATGCGAGTTACAAAAAAATAAAAATGAACAGGAATGTATGGAATATCAGGTGTATACGAACCATAAAAATAAAAAAAAAAATAAACAGGAATGTATGGAATCTCAGGTGCATGCGAAGCACAAAATAAAAATAAAAACAATATAAAATTAAATAAAATAAAGTGGAAAAAGCAAGATGAAACGAACTGATCAAAAACACAATAAAATGAAATAAAAAGCGAAAAAGCGAAATTATATGAATCGAATATATTGTCTTCAAATATGGTCTGGTGCTTGTGCAAACATCTGGTGGATCAATTATCTGTACCTATTGTTTTTAAGTAAAAATTATAATTGCTAATTTAATCAAACGTCTTGTTTTCCAGTTTTTTTTTCTCGTAACTCTCTGGTTATTCAATTAACTGAACGTAGGAAATGAATTGGTTAATTAAATCTGCTTTTGTATTTGATTAATCGAACTCAAAAGTTAAGTAATCTGCTATTTAATCCGTAAACGGAATTAAATTGATATAAGGTAAACTGTTAATTACATTTCAAATTGGTAATTTCAAGCCAGACTGAGTCTTCTTGTCAAAGGTATAACATTTTGGCATTTAAAATTTATGATGGCTTTAAATTATTATATTCAATTACACAGCTATTTCATGTATATATACATGATATATATGTATAATATATATATATATATATATATATATATATATATATATATATATATATATATATATAGATAGATGTGGATATATAGATAGATAGATAGATAGATAGATATATATATATATATATATATATATATATATATATATATATATATATATATATATATATATATATATATATATATATATATATATATATATATATATATATACATATATATATATATATATATATATATTACACACACACACACATAATATGTATTGTGTTAACCATCAACTAACAATCTTACACGAATGCAGGAGGGAGAGAGAGAGAGAGAGAGAGAGAGAGAGAGAGAGAGAGAGAGAGAGAGAGAGAGCAGAACGCCAAGTGACCTACGGAGAGAGTACGCAACAATGACTCACGAATTTTCACGAGCATTTGCCCGTGAAATCACGCTTCCGGTGAGGGAGCAAAAAAAAATAATAATAATGAATAAATAAAATAAAATAAAAAAAAACTTGCTCTCGTCCCCGGGGAGCAAGTGTGAGATTCGCCATTGAGTTTCTGCTCGGCCTGCGAGCATCGTTAACGCTCTCTCTCTCTCTCTCTCTCTCTCTCTCTCTCTCTCTCTCTCTCTCTCCCACTCTTCGGGGGTCTGGGGTGGGGCGGGGGTGGGGGGGACTAGATAAACGGAATGTCCTTAGACCTTGTGACATGTTCACTTCAAGTTATGAACTTTTTAATGTAACTGAAATATTTCTGTACGAAGTAGGAAACCCTTTCTTCTGTTATACGAAAATATTACCAGTGGACTGTATACACACACACATATACATATATATACACACACATATATATTATATATATACACGTATATATATATGGAAGTTGGCTATAACAGTGTTTGCAAAAGCAAAGAACTTTACCGTTAGATGCCAAAAATGTTTTACTCTCGGAAGGAAGGCGATCGCCTCGATCTACCTATAAGATCTTTTCCTTTTCACTTGAACCGAATTTATTTACGCTTTTGCAGGCAAGCGCAAACTACTCCTTCTTGACAGGCAAACTCTCTTTCTCCGGAAGTCTGCGTCATAAAAAAAAAAGTGTCTGTAACTGCGGAGCATAGACAGTAACCTTTGAGAAAAAAAAAAAAAATATTCAATGCTGGCGTAAAACGAGGTCTCGGTCTCTCTCTCTCTCTCTCTCTCTCTCTCTCTCTCTCTGAGGTCTCTCTCTCTCTCTCTCTCTCTCTCTCTGAGGTCACTCTCTCTCTCTCTCTCTCTCTCTCTCTCTCTCTCTCTCTCTCTCTCTCTCTCTCTCTCTCTCTCCTTCCTTCGGCGTAACGCGGAACAGTGAATGACCCCTCAGCACGACCACTAATTCTTTCATGTTCTCTGTAACCTTCCGTGTTATTACGTTCGAAACAGGAGGTAAAAATGCAACTCTATGCGCTAATCGCTCTTAAGCAAGGCTTTTCACTTTCATGACAAAGAATAACATTTACGTCGCCGTTTCTTAAAATTATGGCCTCCTGAAGAAGGCTTCGAAAACATATATATACTGGATAATCATGTCATCAATTTAGATAATGGTATTATATATTATTTATATGAAGCAACGCAAAAAATCATTTACCTTGCTGGCAACCTTCCACATACACAAAAATAGAAGATAATAAACCATTTGATTCACAAGTACTCGAATAACCGCGAGAAAGGTCTGGAAGATCAATAAGCAAATTGGACGACTGTCGAAAAATGTAGCCTGACCCTGTCCGAGGAAGGAGGGCGGGGTGAGGCGGGGGCGGGGGGGTTGTCCAGCAAGGTGACACTATCACAACACCTCATGCTTTGGGAAAAGCTCCACGTAGCGTAAAAGGGTGGTAAAAAAAAAACAAGTCTTACACACGTTTAACACTGAAATGTAATATGTCAGGCCTTGGAGATGATAAAAAAACGAGGTATGTAACAATTCAGACATACGAAAGCATGACTTTACGGGTAATTACGGAAATTCAGCAGCTCCACACAAAACCATCATGGCAGATAACGGGCAGTATGAAAAAGATAAGACAAAGGTTCAGCTGCTTTGGTGTAAAAGTAAGTCTGTAGCCAGGGTGCGTTATGTACCTTTAACTCTTCATGATACATGATACAGCACTGGTTGGGGAGAGTGAAGAGAAACTGCAGAAACTTGTACAAGAGTCCTGAGGTGCTTGCAAGAGGATGGTTAAAATATAAATTGTACGGGGGTAATTAGAATGTAAGTTGCAAAAGGATGATTAAAACCTGAATTCCAAGAGGATGATTAAAATATAAATTGCAAGAGGATTAAAATATAAATTGCAAGAGGATTAGAATATAAGTTGCAAAAGGATGATTCAAATATAAATTGCAAGAGGATGATTAAAATTAACTTGCAAGAGGATGATTAAAATATAAATTGCAAGAGGGAGGATGATTAAAATATAAATTACAAGAGGATGATTAAAATATAAATTGCAAGAGGATCATTAAAATATAAATTGCAAGAGGATCATTAAAATATAAATTGCAAGACGATGATTAAAATATGAATAGCAAGATTATTAAAATATAAACTGCAAGAGGATGATTAAAATATAGATCTAAGAAAGAGTGAGGTTATGAGGATAAATAGATACAATTGAAGATGGAGGAAGATATATCTTTAGTGAATGCTAGAAGAATGGCAGCAGTTGTTTCATTCGAATATATTAAACCATGGTAATGGCAGAGGAGGTGAAGCAAAGGCAGCAGAGAATAAGTAAGATTACATTTTCCTATGGAAGCCAGGGTGGGAATGTATGAATGGGTTGGTGAGCCAACTCTCCTTTGTGGGAGTGAAGTGTGAATGCTGATGACGAATGTAGGCTGAAGCTGTTGAGATGAACTGTTTACGAGAAGTCGTGAAGAGGTTAGCACGGGACAAAAGATGGAGAGTATTTTGACAGTATTTCAAAGTCCTTCACCCTGAAAACTAATAGCCAACCTTGAACACGAACAACTCACGCCTTAGTCTCTCTCTCTCTCAAACACACACACACACACACACAAACACATACAAACGCTACTGTGAACTCAAAAAAAAAAAAAAAAAAAAATTTAAGCAAGAGAACGAATGACAAGCTGCTCTTGGAAATTTTCCTCCAGTCCTCCTCCTCCTCCTCAGGGAACAAGGAGGGACACAAGGTCAACAAGTTGACCATTTCCCATTCGAGACCAATCAACAAGAAGTGAGTCACTGCTTAATGTCAGGTTTGACGACCAATGGCGATCTGAATCGGTCAGTGCACGAACCAGAGCTGATAACAATACATCAAAGTTGTGCTTAGAAAGGCCTTGAAGCGAAGGCCACGGCTCTGAGGTACAAATGAGACTGATATTGGGAATAAAGAAGAGATGTTTGAAAGAATATGCCGCAATTCAAAGGCTCAAGGCTACGGAACATCCTGTTGATCGTTGATAATGAATATGGTCGAGATCATGGCATCCGTTGGTTTCGTGATCGGTAATAACACAATGGATTTGGGATTTATTTTGGATTTATTCTGAGTCTGAATAAAAAAAGAAAACACAAGAATACTGAAAAGTCTCATACCATCTGCTCCATTTAGTTTATTTTTATTCCCCTCCATTCCTGAGGAAAAAAAAACACAAGGTAATCTAAACTGCAAGGCTAAAAATAACTTTCCTTGGGAACGCCGTTTTCTATAGAAATAGCTTTTTTTTTTAATCAATCCATTCTTCTTCAGTTAAGACGACAGGATGCTATCATCACCAAAATATGAAGAATAAACAACAATAAAAACACATTATAAGTAATAGCTCAAAATACGTTTAAATGCATACAGACAGCTGTAGGCAGGGAGAGACGAAAACAAAAAGATATATTTTTGACTCGAACCCTGAACACCAGTGAGACAGGGTATGGGGCTGGCACCCTCAACCAAAAATACTTGCCGAAAATTGAAAGCGTAGAAGCCTCAAGAGGTAAAGGGAGTGAATATATATATATATATATATATATATATATATATATATATATATATATATATATATATATATATATATATATATATATAAAACCTGTCAGTGCCACCCCAATAAGTTCAATTACCACTCTTCTGTTATGAGGTCGTCCGCGGCAAAAATACTAAATAAATAAATAAATCAACAAAACGAAACCGCTGATTATTCTTCCTTGAAACGAAAAGGAGAGGCCAGGAAACAGAATCTATGAACCGCAAGACAGAAGATGAAGGAAGGAAATACGGACATATGAGATGGAATGGGTATACAAAAGAATGGAACATTGCGAGAATAAGGTGGGACAAGGTACTAGAAAGATGGCTAGCTGTCAGGACCGCCAATTAGGCGTTAATTATTTGACCTTACACATTATTATTATTATTATTATTATTATTATTATTAAAACAGTTTAACCAGACCACTGAGCTGACTATCAGCTCTCAAAAGGCTAGCCTGACCTTACACAAAAGTGAGACAGCGCATCACTGAGCGATTACATGCGGACACTCGATACCTGGGCTGGAAGAGAGACCAGTCACTTGAAACGCATAGCATCCCCCAAGGGGGTCGCAGTGTCCCCTCACTCCCACGCCAGGCCTGGGTGGGGCGGTTGGGGGTTGGTGTGCGTAGAGTACTATGTATTTCTCTTGAATGGATTCCCCCGAGTCATTCATTGGGGAACCTCTGTGCCTTGCGCTTCTCTCGTTGCTGGGAATATTCTTCTTTTGGGTCGAGGGATTCGCTACTTTCCCAAAAGTTACTGTACTGAGAGTTTTATATCAAGTGCTGGTGATACACAGATTGAAAAGCTTAAGGTAAGGCTAGTGGACTTCTTCGATGAAACTTGAGTGCTTGTTTTTGGAAGACTTAAAGTAAGGCTTACGGACTTCTTATGGACTTCTTGAATGAAACCTAAGTGCTTGTTTTTGGAAGGCTTAAGGTAAGGCTTATGGACTCTTTATGGACTTCTTGAATGAAACTTGAGTGCTTGCTTTTGGAAGGCTTATGGACTTCTTATGGACTTCTTGAATAAAACTTGTAAAGCTTGTTTTTGGAAGGCTTAAGGTAGTGCTTGTGGACTTCTTATGGACTCCCTGAATAAAACTTAAGTGCTTGTTTTTGGAAGGCTTAACGTAAGGCTAGTGGACTTCTTATGGACTTCTTGAATGAAATTTGAGTGCTTGTTTTTGGAATGTTAACGTAAGGTTTGTGGACTTCTTGAATGACAGTTGAGTGCTTTCTGCTGCTTGCTTTTGCAGTCTGTGACTGAATGACTGCAAGCTTGAAGTGTCTTTCAAAACCTTATTACAAAGTGGCAACGAAATCTCACTTCGTCTGTTTGTATTTTACTTGATATGACACACATTAATACCATTGAAGAGAGAGAGAGAGAGAGAGAGAGAGAGAGAGAGAGAGAGAGAGAGAGAGAGAGAGAGAGAGAGACCCTCTACACCCATCACACGCCAGATTCCCCCAGCTGTGATTCAGTCATAAGAGTAACCCCCCCCCAACAACAAGGTTATAGGAAAATGATGGAAGCTTTTCGAAATCACGTGACACCATTCGCCGAGAACGGGGCGGCGCGCGCGCAAGCGTGTCACTGCCGTTCTAACGGAGTGGAAATGTGCGCGCTGGAATTTTTCCGATCGGCGCGTTCAAGACCGACCGCGCCGCTGTGAGGAATGAGGGAGCGAGGAATGAAGGAGTGTGGAATGAGGGAGCTAGGAATTAGGGAGCGAGGAATGAGGGAGCGAGGAATGAGGGAGAGAGGAATGAGGGAGAGTGGAATGAGGGAGTGAGGAATGAGGGAGTGAGGAATGAGGGAGTGAGGAATGAGGGAGAGTGAAATGAGGGAGTGAGGAATGAGGGAGTGAGGAATGAGGGAGAGTGGAATGAGGGAGTGAGGAATGAGGGAGAGTGGAATGAGGTAGCGAGGAATGAGGGAGCGTGGAATGAGGGAGAGTGGAATGAGGGAGAGTGGAATGAGGGAGTGTGGAATGAGGCAGCGAGGAATAAGGCAGCGAGGAATAAGGGAGCGAGGAATGAGGGAGAGTGGAATGAGGAGTGAGGAATGAGGGAGAGTGGAATGAGGAGAGTGGAATGAGGGAGCAAGGAATGAGGGAAAGTGGAATGAGGGAGAGTGGAATGAGGCAGCGAGGAATGAGGCAGCGAGGAATGAGGGAGAGTGGAATGAGGCAGCGAGGAATGAGGGAAAGTGGAATGAGGGAGAGTGGAATGAGGCAGCGAGGAATGAGGGAAAGTGGAATGAGGGAGAGTGGAATGAGGCAGCGAGGAATGAGGGAAAGTGGAATGAGAGAGAGTGGAATGAGGCAGCAAGGAATGAGGGAGAGTGGAATGAGGGAGCGAGGAATGAGGGAGAGTGGAATGAGGCAGCGAGGAATGAGGGAAAGTGGAATGAGGGAGAGTGGAATGAGGCAGTGAGGAATGAGGGAAAGTGGAATGAGGGAGAGTGGAATGAGGCAGCGAGGAATGAAGGAAAGTGGAATGAGGGAGAGTGGAATGAGGGAAAGTGGAATGAGGGAGAGTGGAATGAGGGAAAGTGGAATGAGGGAGAGTGGAATGAGGGAAAGTGGAATGAGGGAGAGTGGAATGAGGGAGAGTGGAATGAGGCAGTGAGGAATGAGGGAAAGTGGAATGAGGCAGCGAGGAATGACGGAGAGTAAAATGAGGGAGCGAGGAATGAGGGAGAGTAAAATGAGGGAGCGAGGAATGAGGGAGAGTAAAATGAGGGAGCGAGGAATGAGGGAGAGTAAAATGAGGGAGCGAGGAATGAGGGAGAGTAAAATGTGGGAGCGAGGAATGAGGAGGAGTGATCAAAGGTCTCGCTTGGTGCTTTATTTGAATAAGCCAAATAATAATAATAATAATAATAATAATAATAATAATAATAATAATAATAATAATAATAATAATAATAATAATATTAATAATAATAATAATCCTAAGAAATTCACAATCTCGTGAAAAACAATGTAATCAAAATCCACATTTATATAGTAAACCATATCACATAGTAATATAGTTTACTATATAATTGTGGATTTTTATTACACAATAATAATAATAATAATAATAATAATAATAATAATAATAATAATAATAATAATATGAAAAGATATCAACGGTATGGACATTAAATTTCTCCTAACGCAAAAGCTCAAAATATAAAAAAAAAAATGCTTCCTAGATGCTTGGGAACTAAATTGCTTCATATATAAACACAACTATAAACATAACTATAAACACGACTTGTGGGAGCCTAAAAAACATCTATGTCATATATAGACATAACTATAAACATTGCTTCTGCGAGCCCAAAAATGTATCTATGTCATTTATGAACGCAACTATAAACATAAGTTCTAGCTGAATATGTTTCACTTTAACTTTTCCTGAAGTCTAGGTTCGGATTACAGAAAAACATCTCTCTAGAACAGTCACGAATTGAAGAATATGATGATATCCATTTCTACTCTATTTGTCTCCTTCCGTTGCCTGGGAGGAAAAAAAAAAGTAAAAAATGCGCCGAAGGCTGTATGGAACTCTCAGCCACGGTTCGGTGGTGGCATGTGTTGTTGGCGCCTATAGTGGTGCCAGACGCATGATCGTGGCTAACTTTAATCTTGAATAGAATAAAAACCACTGAGGATAGAGGGCTGCAATTGGGTATGTTTGATCATTGGAGGGTGGATGATCAACATACCAATTTGCAATCCTCTAGCCTTTGTAGTTTTTAAGATCTGAGGGCGGATTGACTCGATGAGTATCATATAAATTTCAACCGGATCAGAGAGAGAGAGAGAGAGAGAGAGAGAGAGAGAGAGAGAGAGAGAGAGAGAGAGCCAAAGGTTCATGTCTGTATCCCTGTCTGCTTGAGAGAGAGAGAGAGAGAGAGAGAGAGAGAGAGAGAGAGAGAGAGAGAGAGAGCCAAAGAGTTCATGTCTGTATCCCTGTCTGCTTGAGAGAGAGAGAGAGAGAGAGAGAGAGAGAGAGAGAGAGAGAGAGAGAGAGAGAGAGAGAGCCCAAGGTTCGTGTCTGTATGTCTGCTTGCTTGCGTTGTGATGCACGCAAGAGGCACCCATTCATGCTTTGAAATCAAGTGCTGAATCAGGTAGGGTATACCATATGACAATGTCTTTGAAGTCTCCGTTTTTCGTTAATTATTTGTTGGTGTGCAGTATGCGAGTTAGTGACTGTGGCCATTATTTTCAATATTCATAACTGATTGGTTAATTATAGGATTTGTTATTGTTTTTATGGAATTGCTTTCTCAGATGAGACAACGGGCTAAATATATTGAATTGTATATGAAATGCAATAATAATAATAATAATAATAATAATAATAATAATAATAATAATAATAATAATAATAATAATAATAATAATAATAATAATTAGTAACAATAACAATAATAATAAAAATAAATAAGTAATAATATTTAAAAATAATAATAATAATAATAATAATAATAATAATAATAATAATAATAATAAAATAAATAGTAACAATAACAATAATAATAAAAATAAATAAGTAATATTTAAAAATAATAATAATAATAATAATAATAATAGTAATAATAATAATAATAATAATATCATTCAACAATGAAAATGCGTATGGTTTTAGTTCCGTCAGATACTATGATACT
This sequence comes from Macrobrachium rosenbergii, assembly GCF_040412425.1. NCBI lineage: Eukaryota > Metazoa > Arthropoda > Malacostraca > Decapoda > Palaemonidae > Macrobrachium > Macrobrachium rosenbergii. Next base: position 40,365,134 of record NC_089767.1, on the reverse strand, counting down.
GCAATGATACTAAACTCTGCGACATTTTTCTGCAAGATTTGAAACATATCGTACAGTACACGACCAGCACGTGAAAATTTCATTGGCTGTCATCATCAGACATTTCCGCATAAGCGGTACAAAAGATTTGCAAGAATAAAAAACAATAAATCATTACTTTTGCTTAGAATTCTTTATGAGCCATGAAGGTTCTGAACATAAACCTTCACTTCGCCAAGGTTATTTAGGTCGTTTTAAAACAAATATCGTCAAAATATATCATTCTTAGAATGCGTCTGGAAGCCTTGAGTACCTGCACGAAAAACGAAGATAACACGTTTCTCTCTCTCTCAAGCAAACAGACATACGGACTGAACGAACCACTCTCCTCTCTCTCTCTCTCTCTCTCTCTCTCTCTCTCTCCTCTCTCTCTTCGGCTTTGATCCCTTCTAATGTAAATTCAATATTTACACTTTCTTTGATATATTGTTATTAATTTACTCTCTCTCTCTCTCTCTCTCTCTCTCTCTCTCTCTCTCTCTCTCTCTCTCTCTCTCTCTCTCCTGAATACCTGAAATCCACATTTCAATGTCAGAGTACCACTGTAAATAAGAAGCTAACAAAATCATTCACTAATAAAGTTTCTCATAATGTTATTAACTCAATTAACAATTTTCTCCATTAAATTTAGAGGAAATCTGCCCAAGAACATTTGGGTAATATATTGCTGATAATTCTACTAGTAATTAAAAAAAATGCAAATTAAAAATATCCTTGGTGCACAATGATATCATGGCTAACATTTCAATGTAAATTTTATAATAATACATAACTTTGTATGGTACCATATTGATGCACATAATGATACCATATATAACATTTCCATGTAAATAATTTTATAAGAATACTCTACCCTGTATGGTATCATATAACATTTGCAAGTTAAGGACAGGAAGTACGGACACCTAGAGTAAACGTGACACCTTACAAAGATAAAAATGCCACACCATATTACATATTAAGGTTGCAAAATAATTCACAAGACTCTCACCAGTTTTTGCAATTTTGGCCTAAAAATCAATGAAGCGAAGCCTGATTAATTCAGGTTAAGACTGCAATGACTAGGGTCATCGACGACTGTCCTGCCCTCAAACAGAAGGGAAGTATGTTAAATATTAGAATACTGGAATATCTAATTTAGGCCAAAGGCCAAGCGCTGGAACGTTTGAGGTCTTTCAACGATGAAAGGGAAATTGACAGGAAGGTGGTTTGAAAGGCGTAACAGGAGGAAAACCTCAAAGCAGTTGCACCATGAAAGAATTGTTAGTGAGGGGTGGAAAGTAAGATGGAAGAAAGAATATGAAAGGAGGTACAGTTAAAGGAACGAAAGAGGTTGCAGCTAGGGGCCGAAGGGACGCTGCAAAGAGCCTTAAGTAATGCCTACAGTGCACCTTACAAAGATATATCTTTACATGCCTTGTGTGGGAAACGTCAGGCATAAATAAAACTTCCGTGTTAGACCATAAAAAAAAATCTAAGACAAGCATAAGGTGCTTTCAACAAGTCAGACCCTAATAGCAATGACCTTCCAAAGTGGAAACGCGAAGGACAATGACAAAATAAGACTGAAAACTGACAACACGCGAGGAAAATGTTTAAGCTGAGACACTTATCAGAATTTTAGAATTCGAAGATGTATTTAAATGCTGAATGGTTACCAAATAAATTTTGAAAAGAATGAGGGGCAACCATAATGCAAAAATGTATTTCAGTCCTGAAGATATGCTGGAATATGATATTTAGGCCAAAGGCCAAGTCCTGGGACCTATGAGGCCATTCAGCGCTGAAGAGAAACTAAGAGCAAAGGTGGTTTGAAAGGTGTAACGGGAGGAAAACCTCGCATTTGCACTATGAAACAATTGTTAGGAGAGGGTGGAAAGTAAGATGGAAGAAAGAGAATATGAACGGAGATACAGTAAAAGGAATGAAAGGGGCTGCAGCCAGGGCCAGAAGGAACGCCGCAAAGAACCTTAAGCAACGCCTACGGTGCACCGAGTGGGGTGCACCGATGGCACCACTCCCTTAAGCGGTTCCTGAAGACAACACTCCCTTAAGCGGTTCCTGAAGACAACACTCCCTTAAGCGGTTCCTGAAGACAACACTCCCTTAAGCGGTTCCTGAAGACAACACTCCTTTAAGCGGTTCCTGAAGACAACACTCCCTTAAGCGGTTCCTGAAGACAACACTCCCTTAAGCGGTTCCTGAGGACAACACTCCCTTAAGCGGTTCCTGAAGACAACACTCCCGAAAAGCGGTTCCTGAAGACAACACTCCCGAAAGCGGTTCCTGAAGACAACACTCCCTTAGCGGTTCCTGAAGACAACACTCCCTTAAGCGGTTCCTGAGGACAACACTTTATCGGTTCCTGAAGACAACACTCCAGAGAAAGCGGTTCCTGAAGACAACACTCCCTTAAGCGGTTCCTGAAGAACAACACTCCCTTCAAAACCGGTTCCTGAGGACAACACTCCTTAGGAACGGTTCCTGAAGACAACACTCCCAAAGGCGGTTCCTGAAGACAACACTCCCTTAAGCGGTTCCTGAAGACAACACTCCCTTAAGGCGGTTCCTGAAGACAACACTGGCCCATTAAGCGGTTCCTGAAGACAACACTCCTTGATCAGAGCGGTTCCTGAAGACAACACTCCCTTAACGGTTCCTGAGGACAACACTCCCTGCTGCGGTTCCTGAAGACAACACTCCCTTAAGCGGTTCCTGAAGACAACACTCCTTGCGGTTCCTGAAGACAACACTCCCTTAAGCGGTTCCTGAAGACAACACTCCCTTAAGCGGTTCCTGAGGACAACACTCCCTTAAGCGGTTCCTGAAGACAACACTCCCTTAAGCGGTTCCTGAAGACAAATTACGAAATTCTTTCACTGCCAAAGATTCGTTTCCACGACGCAACGAAAAGCAGATACAAAAAATGTACGAATCTCTGATATTACCGAAAACACCATTCCTATATCATTATAAACCATAACGAGAATATTTATCAATATTATGAACACACGAATACAGAGAAAGTGAACGAATGAATGACTGCGGAATGCCTCAAGAGAAAATGTAACCTTCAAAACCCCCCCTCCCCCTTGATACTATTCTTGCAAGGAACGGCGTCATTAACCAACGATTTCACAAAGGAAGACGGAATGTCTTTCCCCAGCGTGTAATTGGGCGTCAGGCTGATAGAGGGAACCACTGGCCTATCCATAAGTGCTCGGGATGAAGACGCCTTGATCAGAGGGCTTTGAGAAGTTACGTAATGTCCCAACCTAGGGTAGGGACTTGCTGTCTCAACCCTCTATTATGATGTGGTCAGTGATTTTGGAGGTTTCATTACTGCGCCCTGGAAACCTACCAGTTAACAGAGCATCTAATAATAAGCGTAATATGATATACATATGAAACTGCAGCCTTGTAAATAAACAAAAAACAATCTGCAACAGTATTTATTCTTTGCAATTAAAAATCAACTACAATTAACAATACTTGCCATTGCTGCCTGTATATTTAGACAACTGTTCACTACGCGTATCAGAACACGAAATCGGACGCACTGTTGACTTGTAGGTTGCCAACGCACAATAATGAAACTTTCAGGCATAATAAAATGAAAACAAACATAACTTAGAAAATTGGTGACACATTCACCAACATCATCGCATGTGCATATGGGTCTGATCAATACTTCCTCTCCTCTTATACTTCACTTGCGTCGTCTCATCCCCTCACTAACATTCCCCAGAAACCCAGCCCACACGACCCCGCCCCCCTACGCCCGGCCCCGCCACCCCTATTCAGTGTCGATGAATCTGTATCCGAATCAGAGATATTTCGAAATTCACGTCTGAGGTGAATATAAAACTGCCAATGCTATGAAATGAAGAGTAACACTTTCATGGTTGATTTTCACTTTCGAAAATACAATTACAAATGTAACGTCCTGAATTTAATTGCAATATTGTTTTCACCAATGAAAACAATCCTAGAATGTACAAAAATCCCAATAAATACAATCCTAAAATGTGCTACAATGACAGATACAATCCTAAAATGAGCTACAATGCTAATAAATACAATCCTAAAATGTGCTTTAATGCCAATAAATACAATCCTAAAATGAGCTACAATGCCAATAAATACAATCCTAACGTGTACTATAATACCAATAAATACAATCCTAAAATGAGCTACAATGCCAACAAATACAATCCTAAAATGAGCTACAATGCCAATAAATACAATCATAAAATGAGCTACAATGCCAAAAACATCATCCCAAAAGTGAACAGCAGCGCATATAAGTATAATAAACCATCAGATTCATCAAGAAAAATCGCAGGCAATGTTCTCCAAACATCGCATCTATCTTCACAAGAGAACATGAACGTACTCCCTACTCCACACAACCTCCAAAGCAGCTCGCCCTTCGTATGCTCGAACTCCAAGCGCAGCATTACGCAATTCACTTCCCAAACGGACCTTTCTTTTTATGTTCTCTTCATGCTTAAAGAGCGGTCATTATGCCGGGTGCCTCCACTCGACCGCATCCGGGAAGGTCGGCAGTATCATGATCTTCTTGGCCAACGTCCGACAAACGCAGAGCAAGCACGTAACTGTGGCGTTTATTCTTGAAACTAAGGTCTGCTTTACAGATAGAACAGCATGCAGAATTTAGGCCAAAGGCCAAGCACTGGGACCTTTGAGGTCATTCAGCGTTGAGACGGAAATTGACAGTAAAGTTCTGAAAGGTGTAACAGGAGGAAAACCTCAAAGCAGTTGCACTGTGAAACTATTATTAGGAGGGGGTGGGTAGCAAGGTGGAAGAAAGAGAATATGAAAGGAGGTACAGTAAAAGGAATGAAAGGGACTGCCGCCAGGGGCCGAAAGGACGCTGCAAAGAGCCTTAAGTAGTGCCTACAGTGCACCGCATTAACCCCTACGGGGTCACTAAAGAAGGAACATGATGCTCAGAAATTATATGTGGATTTCTTGAATTAATTTTTCTCCATTTTGTGGATTTACGAGTTTCAAAGATCGATACTCATGTGTCATCGCTTTTATCTCCCTGTATTTTACTTACAATTTTATCTATTTATTTATTAGACTGTTAAATCATTTTCTTTTCTAATACATGACCATCTCTCTCTCTCTCTCTCTCTCTCTCTCTCTCTCTCTCTCTCTCTATTTCCTATTGCCTTCTGTTATTTCTTTCTATTGAACACCATATTCTTTGGAAGCTTGAATTTCAAGTCAGTTTTGTTGGGCTTGTTCCAAATGAATAGGGTTCATCTTCTGAATAATAATAATAATAATAAAAATAATAATAATATGTTTAACGACACTGCAAAAGCCATTATTTCACAACTGCATCTATCATATAAACAACAAACCTGTCTTCTGACGTCTTAAACAACAAACCTATCTTATGACGTCTTAAACAACAAACCTATCTTATGACGTCTTAAACAACAAACCTGTCTTATGACGTCTTTAGTCCCCTTGACATGACAACCTTCCATTAATGACAATGAAAAAGCTCAAGTCACGTAGCCTAGAGGGTCACAAACGGACATGGTCCGGTTCAATCGCAAATTACATATTTACCAATGGTCCCTCATTTCCCCTCCTTGGAACGACTGCCAAGCAAAAGAAAATCGCAACTCTTGACGCGTGCGGCAAAAGAAAGATCACTCTAGTAATAATGCAGCAAAGTAACGTAGGTAAGGAGGTGGTAATGGAAATAATGGTTAACAAAAGCTCTGACATTTTTCTTAAGGCTATAGTACACAAAATCCCGTGGATTCTCAATCCTATGTACAGAAGTCAGAGAGAGAGAGAGAGAGAGAGAGAGAGAGAGAGAGAGAGAGAGAGAGAGAGAGAGAGAGAAGAGAGAGAGAACGTCACATTAAAATGTTTGTCAAAATATCTCAATGCAAAGAAAATATAAATAACGTCACATTAAAGTGTTTCTCAGAGAAATTATCAAGGGCTTACCGTAATGCAAAGACAAAAGGTATCAAAAAGAGAGAGAGAGAGAGAGAGAGAGAGAGAGAGAGAGAGAGAGAGAGAGAGAAGAAAGTAACGTCACATTAAAGTGTTCCTCAAAGAAAATATAAAGGGCTTACCGTAATGCAAAGACAAAAGGTATCGAGAGAGAGAGAGAGAGAAGAGAGAGAGAGAGAGAGAGAGAGAGAGAGAGAGAGAAACAGCAATAACGTCACATTAAAGTGTTTCTCAAAGAAAATATAAAGGGCTTACCGTAATGCAGAGACAAAAGGTATAAAACCCTTTTAAACAAAGACAATTTAAACGAAAGACTTCGTTCTCTTCACCGTCTCGCTTTCGGGAAAATAAGCACTCGATACAAATAACAATACAGAACTCTTGTAATTTTATATATTATTTGTAACCGGATGGCAAGAGCAACGCTGCATTAAACACGTAATGGATAACATGTCTTGGTAATTAGTATTATCACCGGAAGAGGATATAGGATGTCTTTTGACAAATGTTTGAGGGAGACATTTCTTAAATAAGTTTATTACTTTCGGAAAACGTTGCTACCACCTAAATTTTGGGATTTATTATTATTATTATTATTATTATTATTATTATTATTATTATTATTATTATTATTATTATTATTCACGTCACAGCTAACATGCTGAAGAGGATAGGATGTCCTTTGAAACAAGTTTGAAAAAAAACTAAATTTTGGGATTATTATTATTATTATTATTATTATTATTATTATTATTATTATTATTATTATTATTATTATTATTATTATTATAAGTTAGTTAACATAGGAAACTGGATCACATTTCTAGACTTCCACAGGCCTCGCCTGAGAGAAATGTACTTAAAATGAGAGGTGAAATTAGGACCTGATAGAGTTGTCTTATTAAAATGAGAGGTGAAATTAGGACACGATGAAGTTCAAGATGTTGGACAGCCCAGCAGAAAAATACTAAAGGATTCCGATGCAAATTAAAGACAAAGTAATGTTGCTGGGGTCAACTGCACATTGCAAAGGACTTTGAGTATCGTCTACAGCATACGACGCAAAATGCAAGGGATACTCCCCTTGCGGGTCGTCAATTTAGGAAAAAATTCGTTCTTAAAATTCTGACAAAAGAATAACGAACATTCAGTAATGATACAATAAAGAAAATACAGAAAGGCAAAATAGAAAAAGTATCTTTCAATTAATTAAGATATGAAAATTCTAGTTTTTGTAATAAAGAATGCCGTATATCAAATATTAAATGGATAACTAATACTTGCTCTATTCTTATCAAATAATATAAGAACTCCCAGTATTAAATGGCTATGTATCAAGCCATTAAAATGGCCCACTACAATCTCAATGCTATCAAGCATATTTTTGGCAATTTTCCTGCCATTAGAATGGAATGTGATAATTAAGCTAAAAATAAAAAAAAAAATATATATATATATATATATATATATATATCATAGGGAGGGGGGCCAAGTTAACCTCAACCTAATCGTCTAGAACAAGTGGAAATATCTCGATAAGCAAAATTATGATTTACGAATCTGACTGGTCAATTGTAACAATGACACGGTGTAAAACCGTAAGATCAGTCTTGACAACTGTGGCCTCACACTTAAAGTGTCGAGGTCTGTGAGTGCGTAATGTAGTTTGCCATTGACCAAATTACTGTCTATTTTTTCCATAAAAAAAAGGGAATTTACTGCGACACGCTTCATAAACATCGCCCTGTAATCACAGATAATGACGAAATGCTAAACAGGAACAGTAAAACAAGCGCTACGGTCAACAATTTTATTCCACAGGGGCGTTTCGGCTTCAACACATTGCGCCACTTTTGGGTTGAAAATGGCTTGTTTGTTGAAGCCGAAACGTTGACTGTAGCGCTTGTTTGGCTGTTCCTGATAAGGACCAGGTTCCCTAGGAATCAATCTCCATCAACCAAATGCTGAATGTTGACGTGTTAATCGGACACTGGCTTATTTTAAAAACTAACTCTTGTTCCATATCAGTTTCTGAAAGGATACGACCTTTCTTTCCTTCCTTCTTTCCTAAATGTTCAGCTGAACACCCTTATGAACGGAGTCAACAGACTATAAACCCAAAGAGAAACAAATACATAAATGTGAGGGGACAAAACAGAACCGATACGCGTGAAGTTCAAGATGCGTCAGGAGAGAAAAGGGCTGTATTTGCTTCTCGCTTTAACGTCTGGAGATCAGATGATTCCACAACACACTAGTGGTCTAGTGTGTTGTGGAATCATCAGATCTCCAGACTAAAATGTGAAATAGTTTGCCTAGTGACTAGGCAAACTATTCCACATTTTAGTTATAGCCAAAGTCTGATATTACTTCCGTCATATCAAGCACAACCTACATGACTGTGTTGTATCTGAAGGTCTGTGAATGGTATAATGCAGACTTGAATTTACTGGAAAAGACAAACATAACACAGATTCACCTCGCAGCATGTCCTTGGAAGAGGTAACGACTTCAAAGGAAGTCCAAAGGAAAGTATCTTGAAGGAGTACTACATGCAAATATAAAGACATGGAAACTAAGTACATTAGACTTCGTTGGGTGAATAAGGACAGACCAGAATGGGTCTTGAGAGTCCACTGATGTTGTCCAAAAGCTCTAGACGAAGGTTCAGATTTCACATTTCTAGTAATGACTGATCAACATTATTCCCCGCTCCTTCCCTTACTTTTCTCTTAGCAAACCCTGCCTTAAAAATACAACGAAAAGTCACTGAATGTGTCCTTGATAAAAGAAATAAAACTTTCTTTTCAGAAATGAGGCGGATTACGAATATTCTACGCCTCTCGCTGCTGGTCTTACTCTCACTTTTAGCAGTAGACGGTTGGATTAACCAACTCAATCGTAAGTAGGATTGTGCATTTGAAAGTTGAATATGTTTTGCTATTTAGTATGATTTGCGTTGAGTTGGTGATGTACTCAAACATATCAAGCACATATCTTGAAGTTGGTGTATTTTTTCATATTAAATATCACCAATAAAGAAGTACAAGCATCTATAGATGCAAGCCAATGAAGAACGAACTGCTCTGCAAAATATATAAAATCAAATCTATGATGTATGGCATTTGAAGAGATAAAATCAGAACTAACATGAACTTTACAACCTCCTTTGTACAGTAGTATTTATTAACACTAGAGACAGTTAATAACTAAGTATATAACTCCAATCACTAACGCCTATCCTCATCGCAGTGACCTTATGCCGGCGAGACATCAGGTGCTACAGAAAAGCTCTCATCTGCGAACGGCGCCTCAGATTTCTAGAGCTGGAGGTCTTCATGCTGAGGGCCCTCAACGAATGTCAAACGGCCAATCAGGGAGGAATCGGACCCTTCAAAGCAGCCACAATAAGTACGGTTAAGTTCTTCGAATTTCGTCCTGATTCTACTCTGGTAAAGTTAGTAATACCTCAGCTTAAAAGACCTCAACTTTGTGGACTTCTGTACTGACCAGTTACCCTATTAATTATCCTTGATTTACTCGGATAATAACGTTAGTAACACCTCAACTTAGTGGACTTCTGTACTGACCAGCTACCATATTAATCATCCTTGATTTACTCTGATAATACTGTTAGTAACACCTCCACTTAGCGGACTTCTGTACTGACCAGCTACCATATTAATCATCCATAATTTAATCTGATAGTGTTAGTAACACCTCCACTTAGCGGACTTCTGTACTGACCAGCTACCCTATGAATCATCCTTGATTTACTCTGATAATACTGTTAGTAACACCTCCACTTAGCGGACTTCTGTACTGACCAGCTACCATATTAATCATCCATAATTTAATCTGATAGTGTTAGTAACACCTCCACTTAGCGGACTTCTGTACTGACCAGCTACCCTATTAATCATCCTTGATTTACTCTGATAATAAAGTTAGTAACACCTCAACTTAATGGACCTCAACTTAGTGGACTTCTGTACTGACCAGCTACCCCATTAATTATCCATGATTTAATTTGATAATAGTGTTAATAACACCTCCACTTAGCGGACTTCTGTGCTGACCAGCTGCCGTATTAATCATCCTTGATTTACTCTGATAATAAAGTTAGTAACACCTCAACTTAACAGACCTCAACCGAGCGGACTTCTGTACTAAACAGTTACCCTGTTAATGATGGTATTTCACTGCTACTATTTCAGACAAGATACATTTCTAGAGATATCTCTTATATAAACTGTTAAGTGTAAAGTACTGGCTAGATTAGGTTAGGAACTATGTGGAAGTTCTGTTGGCTATAAAATTTATGGAAAATATCCAAGCGCAGGCTATATTTAGGGTCTTCATCACTGAATGGACTTAGTTCCTTTTTTGAAATGCCAGACCGCCAAAGTGTCACTTAAGCTGAGGTGCTACTTGTACAAGTAGCAATACAATCTAGGGTCTTTGTTACTTAATAAACTTGTTACTTATCAGAAAGGCCAGACCCCCAAAGTGTCTCTTAAGCTGAGGTGCTACTTGTAGAAGTAGCAATACAATCTAGGGTCTTTGTTACTTAATAAACTTGTTACTTATCAGAAAGGCCAGACCCCTAAAGCGTTTGTTAAGCTGAGGTGCTACTTGTAGAAGTAGCAATACAATCTAGGGCCTTTGTTACTTAATAGACTCGTTACTTATCAGAAAGGCCAGACCCCTAAAGCGTTTGTTAATTTGAGGTGCTACTACAAGTAGCAATATACATAACCATGTCTCTTTCAAAATGTTTTTCGATTATTTTCGTCAGACTTCTAAAATAAACACTTCCCTATATTCAGTAACTACAAAGAAATTGACGTCATGTTACCAGATGACCAATAGAAAATGTAATTATAAAATTTTTTATTTCATAAAGTAAACTCTTCAAGGTAATTCACGCTGAAAACAGCTTTAATTTTAAACTAAACACCCCAACGAAATTCACGCCACGTTACCAGATTAGCAATAGAAAATGTAATTACAAAACTGTTTTAATCTCAAACTAAACACCCCAACGAAATTCACGCCACGTTACAAGATTACCACCAGAAAATGTAATCATAAAACTGTTCTAATTTTAAAAACCAAACGCCATAAAAATCAATCTTTTAATTTTTTCCTTTTTTGCAGCCGATCTCGAAAATGTTTTAGCGTCAGCAGGTGACGACAGAGTAAGAGATGTTGCCAGATGCCTATTCAGCCAGCTTGGACTGGTGAGTTGGTTTCAAGATTGGTTTTATGCTGTCACTTTACCCAGGAAACTATCCTATTTAATGTTGAACAGAAACTGGCTAATTTAAAGTGTTTGCTTAGTGGTTGCTAGTTTATGTACGTCCAAATGATCAATGTGGAAACAAAACCTGACCTTCATCATAATCATCATTATTATTATAAAGAGTAAGGTTAATGATCACCATATTCTTTGGAAAGTTGAATTTCAAGTCAATGGACCCTGTGGGCTTGTTCCACAAACAGGGTTCATCTCTGAATAATAATAATAATAATAATAATAATAATAATAATAATAATAATAATAATAATAATAATAATAATAATAATAATAATAATAATAATAATAATAATAAAATAATATACTTATAAATGTATACATATATATATATAAATATATATATATATATATATATATATATATATATATATATATATATATATATATATATATATATATATATATATATATATATATATATATATATATATATAATTATACATATATTTATATATATAATTTATGTATATTTTTAAATTATATATACTGTATATATATATGTGTACACACTTCTGAAATATATGCTAACTGAGCAACCTTAGCCATTTTAGACATTTATAACTGTCCTCATTCATTCACTCCAGTGGAAGAACGGAGCTGTGGACCAGGTCGCCTTCTACTACATGCTGAGCTACGCAAACATCAGTTCTGACATGGCATCACAGGAGTCATTCTTAGATGCCCTGAGTTCCTGTCCAGCCCCAGAGCTTGAACAGGTATGGGTCTAATATAAGAACTTTGTCTCCAACAAAAAAGAAAAAAGTTCTCAGTTTTCCATTCAGTATTTGTATCTTTCTCAATCATTTTACTAAATCAGTTAAATAACAAAGCTGGTGAATTAATGTGAATATACCAAAATCATTTAAAGGGACTACATTGTCAAATAAGCTGAACTAGATTATTCAACATACAGTATAATATATACACAAAGTCTTGATAAGGATCTTACTATTTGTATCCTGGGGTCATACACTTCCCTACAGCTTAATTGCAATCTTACACATTCCTGCAGTTTAGGTGTAATCTTACATTTTCATACAGTTTAATTACAATCTTACACATTCCTGCGTTTAATTATAATCTTACACTTTCCTGCAGTTTAAGTATATAATCTTACACTTTCCTACATTTATTTCAGTTCTTACACTTTCCTATAGCTGAAATATAATCTCATATCTTCCTACAGTTTATTTGAAATCTTACACTTCCCTACAGTTTAATTATAATCTTACTCTTTCCTACAGATTAATCACAATCTTACACTTCCCTGCAGCTTAATTGCAGTCTTAAACTTTCCTACAGTTTAATTACAATCTTACACATTCCTGCAGTTTTAATCTTAATCTTGCACTTTCTTGTAGCTGAATTATAATCTTACATCTTCCTACAGTTTAATTAAAATCTTACAGATTCCCATACTTTTTGCAACCTTACACTTCCCTACAGTTTAATTACAAGCTTACACTTCCCTAAAGTTTAATTATAATCTTACACTGTCCTTCAGATTAATTACTATCTGACACTTCCCTACAGTTTTAAGTCTTCACAATCAGGTTAATCATAATCTTACATTTTCCTACAGTCTGATTACAATCTTACATTTTCTTACAGATTCAATACTATCTTACACTTCCCTACAGTTTAATCATAATCTTACACTTTCCTACAGTTGAATTACAGCCTTACACTTTCCTACAGTTTGATTACAATCTTACACATTCCTACAATTTAATAAAAATCTTATCTTGACAGATGCCTAATTTCCTCGGCTGCGTTGTTCAAGCCTTGTGTTCCAGTCAACTTAGATCAAGAAAAAACAAGGACATATCTTTCAAGCCTCATCTTCAATCATTGCATACTATTTAAAAACAACACTGAAATTCTTGTTTTCTTATGGAGCTTTAAGCTACTTAAAATGTTTTAACACGTTACTGTAATATATAACTGACAGTTGTAATTTAAGCTAAGACACAAACAATTACTGTGGTCAATATTTAACATGTTATTGTAACATATAACAAAGTTGTAATTTAAGTTAAGACAAGCAATTACTGTGGATGACAGTTAAAATCTAACAACATGTTATTGGTAACATATAACAAAGTTGTAATTTAACCTAAGACACAAACAATTACTGAGGACAATAGTTACACTCTAACAACCTGTTATTGTAACATACATCAAAGTTGTAATTTAAGCTAAGGCATAAACAATTACTGTGGATGACAGTTAAAATCTAACAACCTGTTATTGTAACATATAACAAAGTTGTAATTTAAGCTAAGAACAAAACAATAATTGTGGGTAACAGTTAACAACCTGTTATTGTAACATATAACAAAGTTGTAATTTAAGTTAAGGCACAAACGATTACTGCGGATGACAGTTAAAATATAACAACCAGTTATAGTAACATATAACAAAGTTGTAATTTAAGTTAAGGCACAAACAATTACTATGAATGACAGTTAAAATCTAACCACCTGTTATTGTAACATTTAACAAAGTTGTCATCTAAGCTAAGATACAAACAGTTACTGTGGGTAACAGTTACCAGTCACCAACATGTTATTGTAACATATAACAAAGTTGTAAATTAAGCTAAGACACAAACGATTACCTCTGGTTAACAGTTATCAGGTTAACACTCAAATGTCCAAACAAAGAACTGTGACCTCGACTAATAAGCATTTCTGCAAATACAGTATACATTAAGTATACTAAATACAAAATTTTTTTGCAGATATCCAGTAAGTATACTAAATCACAATGTGTGATCTTTGTCTTCCTGAAGATGATGAAAATATTAAATATTAAACGTATCACTGTTTATCTTCATGTGAATCATTTCCCCAAATCCTTTATACATATGAATTTTTCTGAGTCTTCCTTAACACTGTAAATCGTAACTTAAATAAAAAACATTGCTCAAGTTTATTTGCTATCCTAATTCTGATATTAAACCCATAGTGTTTGTGTGTGTAGCATTTTTATCCATTCCAGAACTTAAGTGGGCAGATTATGTTGTCTTTTCAGCCATGATCATGTCCTCCTGTTTATATTATGTTGCCTTGTCAGCCATGATCATGTCCTCCTGTTTATATTATGTTGCCTTGTCAGCCATGATCATGTCCCCCTGTTTAAACTATGTTGCCTTTCCAGCCATGATCATGTCCTCCTGTTTATATTATGTTGCCTTATCAGCCATGATCATGTCCCCCTTTTTAAACAATGTTGCCTTTTCAGCCATGATCATGTCCCCCTTTTTATATTATGTTGCCTTATCAGCCATGCTCATGTCCTCCTGTTTATATTATGTTGCCTTATCAGCCATGATCATGTCCCCCTTTTTATATTATGTTGCCTTTTTCAGCTATGATCATGTCCCCCTTTTTATATTATGTTGCCTTTCCAGCCATGACCATGTCGCCCTTTTGATATTATGTTGCCTTTCCAGCCATGATCATGTCCATCTGTTTATAAGTTGAATTTGCTGATACTATAATGTAGGTAAGGGTATTGGTTATTCTAAAATCTAGTGTGTTTACTGGTTCATGAGAAACACTGGATGCCAGGATAAGGGCAATTACACTGAAAAGTCCCCATGGTCTTTGGTCTTTGTAGTTGGTCTGGAATTCACGTGACTTCTTTTTATCCATACATATACTGGGTGACCAGTTTCCTCACATTTCTAGTTGTTTATAAATTACATCCATGGAACTGAATATTGCGTTCTTACTAGCAACTGACCACTAACTTCAAAGTGCATTCCATGTGATTGTGAACTGAAGTCCTGCTGACTATAAATTACACTCCAATTGACAATCAAGTAAGGCTCATTTCGTCTATACAGTAATTTAAACTGTAACCGAAAGTTCATAAGTATAGTACAAGGAAAAAGTTAATTCAAGTCCAAGAGCATCATAATCAACAACATAAGGACTAGAGGAAAAAGTTCATTTAAGCCCAAGAACACCATAGCCAAAAACACAAGGACTGGGGGAAAATACTCACGTGACATTGTCTGCAGCCAGGGTGAATCCTGTGTTGCAGAGGCAATTTATCCCGGTCGCCTTGCAGGCATACGAGCACTCCATATATTCACATTCTTTCGCCTCACAGCCAAACTCATCTGCAAAGCAAACGTTGAGTTAGAACTCTGGTTAAATATAGACAATATCTTCTTCTACTGAAAAACTGAGACGGCAACAATTTGACACTACAGCATTGTTTGATTTGATAACAGGCTTTCTCTCTAGCACCAAGTTGTTGAATTCTGTCCTTTTTTTTTTTTTTATTAACTTTCTTTTAGTAAGTGACTATCCATTGATTTTGAGTTTAGGACCCACTGTTTTGTTTCCCTTATTGTTATTATTATTGCTGTATTACTGTTCTGGATGAGCTTACGTTCTGATGTAACATGCCAAAGGGTATAAAACTGTCTGGCTTCTTTGTACAGGCCTGATTGCCAACATGTGAAAAAGGACAAAATGAAAAGTAAAAACAACTTGATACACAGAATTCATAACAAATAACATTACGTAATTAATTATATACATATATATACACATATATTGTATATAATATATATGTAGACATACAAATAAACCAAACACAGATATAAAAAGGAAAGTTGGCTAACTCTGTTGTTAAGCATAAGAACTTTCTCCAAAGACTGTGTCGAGGAAGGAGGATTGTAAACTCTAGGTACGAGAAAACTAAATGTGGCATCTGAGATTAAAACCAAGCCACAAGTAGTAGTATAGAAACTTGAATGAATTAACACACCTAAAATAACGAGTACTGAGTGCCCCTCCTATTCAGATTTTTTCTTAGTAACTTAATGAGATTAATATATTAAACTGCCTTGGTCCACTGACCTGTATGTACACATTTTTTATATACAGCTAACATCAATCACAAAACTGTTTAAATGCAATTATATTCTCACTCTTCTTTATACTTATATTAACTTCAAAGAGTAACCAGTGTCATCCTCTGCACTGGACTTAGCAACAATGGCCATTTTGCATGGGTGCTTTTGATAAGAGTCTGTCTAAAAAGTAATTCATAAAAAATGCAGTTGCACAGTTCTAATTCCACAGAGAAATATCACTACTGTACAGACCATTTGTTAAAAAAACAGTTGTGAAAAAGTAATGCTATGGATAATGTTAAGTTGAAAAGAATGCCACTTCTTGGTAGAAAGAATATACAGCACTGTATTAAATCTAGTAATCCTTGAAATGGTAAGTTTAATAGCTTTTTTTTTTTTTTTTACCTCATCTAAGGTTTGAAATTCTGTTCATTAAACAATTACTCCTTAAAGAAGTGGCAAACTTTTGCTCTTGTGCATAAACACGTCTATTTTTTTTTTATTTTTCACTTCAGGTCTGATTTTGATCCAGTAATTAAATGGATCATTATTAAGTTCTCTGAAGTTTAAAGAATAACGTACAATGAGAGCTTTAGGAAACCAAATGATCTTCAACAGGGCGTTTCCTCAGTCTACTGCCATGACACAGTATCAGACATCATCAGAGTCTTGATCCATGAACTAGGAAACCATTTGGAAGGCATTTCCTGTCTACAGGGGACGAGCAAATCCAATAATATCTTTTTTAATGGAATGTAAGCAATAACAATAATCGCTAAGCTATGTTTTAGGCTTTTGCTTAATGCATCTTTTACGAGTGCATGAAGAATGTAGTCACACTCTCATGCACTTTTTGTTTTCTTTGCATGAATGAACTTCTTTCTCTGTATTGCAAACTACAAAATGGACAATTAAATGAGCCTGTTGTTTGGTTTTGTACGGCCAGCGTGTTTAATACACGTAAAAATACTTAAGCCATCTCTTTATTCATAAGTGACCCCATATGTCAATAAAATGTCGTACGGTATGGCAAGTCTGATCGGCACATTCTGCAACAGAGCAATTAGAACAGACTTTACAAAACTAATTTTAACAAGTCAATTGACACATGACAACTTATGGCACCTACTATCACCTTACAGACAGTCAATCAACATATGATAACTTATGGCACCTACCATCACCATACACACAGTCAATCAACATATGACAACTTATGGCCCCTACCATCACCTTACAGTCACAATTAAATCATGGCAACTTATGGCAACTACCATCACCATACAGACAATCAATCAACACATGGCAACTACTATCATTATACAGACAGTCAATCAACACATGACAACTTATGGCACCTACCATCACCATACAGACAATCAGTCAACACATGACAACTTATGGCACCTACCATCACCATGCAGACAAGTCAATCAACACATGACAACTAATGGCACCTACCATCACCATACAGACAATCAACACATGGCAACTTATGGCAACTACTATCATCATACAGACAGTCAATCAACATATGAAAACTTATGGCACCTACCATCACCATACAGTCACAATTAACACATGCCAACTTGTGACACCTACCATCACCATACAGACAATCAATCAACACATGGCAACTTATGGCACCTACCATCACCATACAGACAATCATGGTGGCCGTCACATACGTTCCTCCATGGGATACAAGTCATGGTCGAGCAGGTGAACTGGTCTGAGGCACATGCCACATGGCAATTCTCCTCGTCTTTGCCATCGGGGCAGTCAGCATCGCCGTCACATTGCCAGTCAGGGGCAATGCAACTCGGTGGGCACGAGACGTAGTTCTCTGGGCACTCGTCAGATTCCTGCAAAGAAGAGTTACGTTGAGCTCGCCAGGAGGAATTTTTCTTCTCCGTTTCGACGTCACAAAAAAACGTTTTACACTTAAGAGACGAATTAAGATCTATGAACTTGATGTCTAAGATACTTAGATATGGGTTTTACTATGTCAGGAGATCACCAGCAGATAACTAACAATCATTTCTGTCAAATGAAGGAAGACTTTGACTAAAAGGCTTTTCTCTATGAATGAGGAGTATTAGCAACTATATTGAAAAAAAAAAGGCTTTGAAATAAACTTTGCAGTACAATATACTGTACAAGAACCATTTAAGAAAAATAAAATAATTACCCTACCGGAAGTCGATACTTTGGTAAAATCTTTGATAAATTTCTTACCGAACAATATTAATTTATACTCCTCACATACCTCTTTCTTTAAAATTCTAAATAAAATGACCAGGAACTATACATTATAAGAATTAGATATAAAGAGGTTAGCTAACCACTGGGCCACTTTCAGCCTCTCGGAGCTTAAGACAGTGAAAGAGAGGGAGGGAATTGGAGTGGTTGAACGACAAGATGGAAGAGAGAAGTGGAATGGAATGGATGGAATATGCAGTGGACTGGAATGGATGGGCAGTGGACTGGAATGGATGGAATATGGACAAAGAGAGCAGTGGACTGGAATGGATGGAATATGGACAAAGAGAGCAGTGGACTGGAATGGATGGAATATGGACAAAGAGAGCAGTGGACTGGAATGGATGGAATATGGACAAAGGCCCAGCACTGGGACCTATGAGGTCATTCAACGCTAAAAAGGAAATTGAGAGTAAAAAGGTTTGAAAGGTGTAACAGGAGGAAAACCAAAGCAGTTGCACTATGAAACAAATGTTAGGAGAGAGAGTGGGTGGAAAGTAAGATGGAAAAAGAGAGAATATGAATGGAGGTACAGTAAAAAGGAATGGAAAAGGTTGCAACTAGGGGCCAAAGAGAATATGAATGGAGGTACAGTAAAAAGGAATGAAAAGGGTTGAAATTAGGGGCATAAGGAAGGGACCCTGTAAACAACCTTTATCATGCCTACAGTGCATACCACGAGGTGCACTGACGACACTACCTCCCTACAAGAAATGGTGAATTTTTAATTTTTTTAACTCTGCTTCCTTACCGTCCCAGTCGTCGGCTTCGTACAATTGGCTTCGTCTTCGCCCTCGTCACAATCGTCGCTGCCATCACATACCCAGCCGGGTTCGATGCAACGACCGTTGTCACACCTGTAGAAGGACGATGTTCTTATAGCAACTGAGAGTATTTAAAAAGAAAATTTTGTATATAAACTTTTTTCTGGTTACTTTAGGTTCGAGGGGATTATGGAAATTGATGAAAACTGGGAACCCTTTAAAGTCTTTCATTTTTATAGTCCATATTCTTGGAATTACACTCTTAAGTAATACATCATGCGCATATATTCACAAATATACTGTACACACTTTTTTGACATTAAGACTTACCAGGGCCTAGTTTAAACAATCAGTCAATTAATATATATATATATATATATATATATATATATATATATATATATATATATATATATATATATATATATATATATATATATATATATATATATATATATATATATATATATATATATATATATATATATATATATGTTCACTTATTCGATCTGCATCTACTAGCAACCAGTAATAAATTTTAAGTAGCATAATAAATCCTATTAAAGCCAGTAAATCTTATCCTCCTCAACAACATTTTAAAAAAATCGACCCCCAAATGGTGAAAACACCAAGGTCTTACACAGGATTCAGCTAACTCATTTGCAACAATATCAGCCTGCTAAAATGCTAAATTTGAAGCACAGCTCAATACTTCCCAAAAATGTCAGCTAAAAGTTAAATGTCACTTCAAAAGACCAAGCTATTAATAGCAGTGCAGGTTCGATACTGTTATAAAAGCAGAGTGTGCTAAAATGCTAAACTTGGAGCACAGTTCGACGATACTTACCAATGAAAACCAGCTAACAATTAAATGTCACTTTGAAAAGATCACGCTATTAATAGCAGCGCATGTGTACCGTTGCCGTGGAACAGAGATACATGGCATATCTTAAAAGTAATTGTTAATGCACACCTGACAAATGGAATACACATGCTCGCTGGGTGCATACACCTGGCTACAGCTGTGCACTGAGCACGTGTCTTCATTTCTGGTTGGTTTTATATCAGACAGCTGTTAAATCTCATTTCATAAGGTTATGTTCAAGATTAAAGCAGAGATCCTCCCATTCAGGGTCCTTTGAGTATAATTTTACCTACTGATACAAGAGGGTATATGCCATAGCATTGTCATTTTCTGCTCAACAATGCCTCTCAACACTGGTCAAGAGAACTGTAAATGTGACTAGCATGAAATTATGTTCAAGAGATTTTCCTCGGTATTATGACAAATGATTTTGGACCCTAATGCAACCTGGATAACGGTGAATATGTCTGACTGCTTCTTGGAGAGATTATGTCTTTCTCAATGTTGTCCTGAACTTAGGGCGTCCTGTGTTTTCTCTAATGACTTAAGTTTTAAAAACAGAAACGAGCTTGCATCAGGCGCAACTGTAGTCAAGCTCTAGCTAGACTTATTTTAATCTTCTAACTGCCTCCAGCTGATGGGGAAGCCTACGACGTACTTTAAATAATGATCTGTATCGAATTCTAACAGACGTTACCCCCTTTAGTTACAATCTATGTCGAAAAATTTTTACAGGCACATCACGCTACTCAGCCATAGCAATGGGCATCTCAGAATATAAACAGTACATTCCTGTAGCATACCATAATTAAAAAACCTGTGTGAAACGTAACATAACAGGACTGTACAATTACAAACATGACCCCCATCTCATTAAGGTGCCAAATCACGCCTTATTATAGATTTTAGTTTGTATATATCTATGGAAAACGACAAAAATCCAATGTACTGTTTCATTGGTTCGAAGAGTCATGGATATACAGATTCCATGATAAAAAGATTAAGCTGGGAGACGCAATCGCTCCCAACTGAACCACCAAAACTTGGCTAAAGTCACAATAGTTCAGTAACTGAACACTGAGCTCGAATTTGCAAGGTGCATAGTTAAATCCTGGCCCACCGTCCAATAGTCGACTCACTTGTTGTTGGGTTACAGTGTAAGCTAAGGTCACGAGAAAAGAGTAGGGGGCTTGCAACCTCACCCCTGAGAGTTGTTTCAGAACCAGAAGGGTCTGCCCTTTTGAGGTCACCCACCCACTCTTATTATTATTATTATTATTATTATTATTATTATTATTATTATTATTATTATTATTATTCTGAAGATGAACACTATTCACATGGATAAAAGCCCAAAAGGGCCACTGACTTGTAGTTCAAGCTTCCACAGAATATGGTATTCATTTGAAAGAAGCAACACAGTATAACAGGAAAAATACAGCAAGGAGAGATCAGTTATCTGGGAATAAAAAACCCACAAATTCACAATTAGATAAAAATGCAAATAAATCATAAAACACGAAAAGAATTGCTTTAAGGTGCTAATGCAATTGCCTCTTCGCTTGAACTCCTGAGGTTTCCAGTTGCACATCTTCGGGGTTAACCTGAAAACAACGCAAACATTCTGGCCTTCCAGACATTTTTCAATCACGAAAACTCATCCTGACTAACCTGAACTCGTTCTGGAAACACGAAGTAGACGGGCAGTCCGATTCGTCGGACCAATCTCCACAATCGTTCTCCCCATCGCAGACGTAGTGAAGTTCCACGCACCGGCCTTCCGCTTTGCACGCTTTCTCGTCTGCCCCGCAGGTGTGGTTCATGGGGGCCTTATCTGTAAGGATGTAAGAATATGAAGACACTGGTCGATGATGATAATGATAATAATAATAATAATAATAATAATAATAATAATAATAATAATAATAATAATAATAATAATAATGTAGGAATATGAAAAACCTAGTTAATAATAATAATAATAATAATAATAATAATAACAATAATAATATATGAACATGATTCATTAATAAAGTTTTTTATTTAAGCAAGTTATTCCCTTGTTACTTTATAAGTAGCTCCTCAGTTGAACATATGCTTTGGTGTTTTGGCACTCCATTAAGTAAATAAGTCTGTTAAGTGACAAAGACCCTGTATCATATCTGCACTTGGATACCTTCTAGATATCTCACTGCTAACAGTAATGCCACACTTTCCTAACCTAAACTAACCTAACCTTCTAGATACCTCACTGCTAACAGCAATGCCACACTTTCCCTAACCTAAGCTAATGTAACCCAATTCCGCACAACCCCTAACCTAAACTAATCTAACCTAACCCAATTCCACACAGTCCCTAACCTAAACTAACTTAGCCTAACCCAACACTCCACAGTCCCTAACCTAAACTAACTGAACTCAATTTCACACAGTCCCTAACCTAAACTAACCCAATTCCACACAGTCCCTAACCTAAACTAACCTAACCAAATTCCACACAGTCCCTAAACTAACCTAACCTAACCCAATTCCACACAGTCCCTAACCTAAACTAACCTAACCCAATTCCACATAGTCCCTAACCTAAACATACCTAACCTTCTAGATATCTCACTGCTAACAGAAATTCCACACAGTCCCTAACCTAAACTAACCTGTACTTTAAACTTAAAATTCAATTAAATTCAGTTCAATAAAGTTTATCTAAAATGGCAGCAAATCAAGATGATAATAATTCCACATGGTCCCTAACCTAAACTAACCTGTGCTTTAAACTTAGGTCAATTCAATCCAATTCAATTTGGTATCATATGCAAAACTGTATCATTGCAAAAAATAATGGTGTTACTGTACCTGGTAAGTACATAAGTTGTGGGCACAAAAACAATGCATATAGATACAATAACCTTCTAATTTTCTTTATCTGTTTTTGTATGTACCAGCTTTCGGTAGACTGACTTGCTAATACTCTCTAATTACTTCTTTCCTAGAAACAAACTGCAAAAACACACTTACTGCTGCAATTAGCTTCGTCCGAGTCATCTGAACAATCTATTTCCCCGTCGCAAACCCAAGTGTTGTAGATGCAATGGCCGTCGCCACACATGAATTCGACTGCTCCACAGGTCCTGCAAAGATTAATGAAATTAATAACCTCTGTTGTTCTGCTTTTGTTGTTCTACTTTTGTGATAACTCGTGTTGTTCGCGTAGTAATAACAGTAAGATAAGGAGACATGATTGTATGCAATGTCTTGTTCAGGCAACGAATAAATTTTGTTGTTCTACGCCTGTGATAACTTGTTGTTCACGCAGCAAGAAGAAAATGATAAAGACATTATTGTATGCAATGTCTGGATCAGTCAACGAATCAACAACTTTGTTCTTCCACTTCTGTGATAGCTTGTGTTGTTCACGTAACAACAACATGATAAAGACACATTATTGTATGCAATGTCTTGATCAGTCAACGAATACACTTTGTTGTTTTGTTTCTGTGATAACCCGTGATGTTTAGTAGCAATAACAGTAGGATAAGGAGACATTATTGTTATGCAACGTCTTGATCAACAAACTGGTAATGGGTAACAACACAATTGCTCTACAAAATATCACAAATGATACCGTTGGATGGGACGCTACAACATATAAATGCACAAATGGAATGTTCTAAAAGTAAGTGGCTCGTCTGCTGAAATACGGGAAAATATCTTCTAAACTGATGATGAAATGGTAACAAATCTCGTCCCAGGGTCAAAACTCTGCAACTGCTAAAGGATGTCAATAATGGCAGACAAAGATGTAAAGAATTGGAGAAGTGGAAAAAAGCTGAACCAGCGCACTTGACTACAGACCACGTGATATAATGTAGGAGACGGGGTCAGCAAAATGATTTCTGACTTTCTCTGAACATAATCAAGAGTTCTAATCGGGTTCGCTGTTCTAAGCATGAACACTTCGGTACCAGACAATTGATCCCCCAGGGGGCTAGTACTAAATTAGGCGAAATACATTTGACACCCTCCCCCCTCAGGGCCTAGTATTAAACACGGGAGAAACAGTGTAGACGAATCACAGTTTCGCCGTGTTTAGTACTAGCCCTCACGCGGAATTGGAGTTCGGACCGGAAAGGGTTGGCCATTCTTTACAAGGGGATCATTGGGTTCGCTGTTCTTGACATGGATATTGGGTTCGCAAATCTTGACATGATCCTAATATTTTAGCAAATCTCAACTTACGGCGTCAAAAACCTTTGTTCATGTAACGCCAGGGTGATGACAAAAACGAATCAATCAATCTTACCTCGTGGAGCAATTGGCTTCGTCCGATTTGTCATGACAGTCGAAGTCGCGGTCACAAACCCACGTGGACGAGACACAGTAGTCGCCGTTCGAACAGTTGAACTGGTCTGGGCCGGTGCAGTTTGGTTTGAAGTGTGGCATATCTGTGGAGTAAGGACAAATATCAGTAAGGTTTTAGAAGCTAGAAAGAAGAAATGGTCAAGTTAAAATGACCTGGAAAATCATATTCACAAGTACCAAAGAGCTAAAGACAAAAAAAAAAAAATTAAGTAAATAAATAAATAATATAATAATAATATTTTAGAAGCTTGCAAGGTTAAAATGGTGTGTCATATCTTAGCCACAATTATCGTACAGCAAACAGAATGGAATATAGAATTTAGGCCAAAGGCCAAGCGCTGGCACCTGTGAGGTCATTCAGTGCTGAAAGAGAAAGAGAAGAAACCTGTGAGGTCATTCAGTGCTGAAAGAGAAACAGAGAAGAAATGTCTGAAAGGTGCAACAAGGAGGAAAACCTCAAAGCAGTTGCACTCTGAAACAACTGACAGGAGAGGCTGGAAAGAAAGATATAAGAAGGAATACATGAACGGAGGTACAGTAAAATGAATAAAAGGGGTTGCACCCGAGGGCCGAAGTCAATCCAAAGGGGGCGGCATAGTTGCAGCCGATAGTCCAACCACCTCTATTATGGCTCAGAAACAGACTGCCTTCCCACAGTGAGGAAGAACCAGACTGCCTTCCCACAGTGAAGAGGGAAACAGACTACCTTCCCACAGTGAGGAAGAACCAGACTGCCTTCCCACAGTGAAGTAGAAACAGACGACCTTCCCACAGTGAGGAAGAACTAGACGGCCTTCCCACAGTGAAGAGGAAACAGACTACCTTCCCACAGTGAGGAAGAACCAGACGACCTTCCCACAGTAAGGAAGAACCATTCGACCTTCCCACAGTGAAGAAGAAACAGACGAACTTCCCACAGGGAAGAAGAACCAGACGGCCTTCCCACAGTGAGGAAGAAACAGCCTTCCTTCCCTAAGTTCTCTTCCCACAGTAAGGAAGGACGAAACGGAACTCGGGAGGGGGCGGAGCTAAGATGTCGTCAAAACAATAATCGAAAGAGAACGACTGCAATTACACGTTAACCATCGGGGGTGGGGGTGGGTGGGCCGCGGGGAGGAGGAAAACAGTCGTTTATGTATATAACTGCCGAAGTGGCTTACTACAAAGCAGTTAAAGCACAATTACGTTACTCTGCAACAGAAAAAGGACAACATACTAACACCACTTACAGAGAGATAAACAGCTTTTTCATTCACGTTTAATTAAGTTAAGTTTTCTGGCGTGAACTTGACATTAAATGAAGTTTATTTTAATTTGTTGTACTGTCTATTCTTTCTCTTTCCTGGGGCGTTCTTCTCTTGCTGTCATATCGCCTTTGCTCTGGGCTGCTTTAAACGATTATATAACCTTCAATCTTGGTTTCTGGTTAATGAATATACAATCGCACCCAAGAATAAATAAATACGCTGATAGAAATGAAATTAGAAGCTTATTCCAATATCAAAGCCAGTCCAGTACCAGGTAATTATTTGTAACCCCTTTCGTTCAATTTACTGTACCTCCTTCCATATTCTCTTTCTTCCATCGTACTTTCCACCCTCTCCTAACAGCTGATTCATAGTGCAGCTGCTTTGAGGTTTTCCTCCTGTTACACCTTTCAAACCTTCTGCTGTCAATTTCCGTTTCAGAGCTGAATGACCTCATAGGTCCCAGTGCTTGGCCTGTGGCCTAAACGCTATAAGCAATTCAATTCAACCGGTCGATTATTGCATTTCCAAATATTAAACAAAAATTTTCGCCTCTGTATTTCATAAAACTTCTTTATAACTTTATACTTCACACATCACGTATTATCTTGAAACTCAGCTGCAACGCCAGAGACCCGAGTAAATCAGTCAACGAACCATTCAATCAGTCCATCTCCACTTCTTGGAAACCTCTTTGATGACCTTAGTTCTCTCGATCGGTAAACTCCTGCCTGTCATTCCCCACCCCGACCCCCCTCCGTCATTCCAGGCACCAGGGGAACTTATTTTCATTCCCAGGTCTCTCATTCCACTGTTCCCAGTGGTTCCTCATAAGGTCTCTTCCCAATTTACGCTACATTGCCTGTGGGGCGATGACGCCCTTCTCTGTAGCTAAAACTTATCACATAATGCCTGTGGTCGCCTCCAAGTCATCCCTTGTGTGATCAACTCTCTCTCTCTCTCTCTCTCTCTCTCTCTTTTACTGAATACATGAAAGTCAATAAAATCTATCACAATGTTACACGTTTAATTATTTTCTCTCTCTCTCTCTCTCTCTCTCTCTCTCTCTCTCTCTCTCTCTCTCTCTCTCTCTGCTGAATGCATGAGAGCTCACACATCAATGTCAGAGTACCAGTGTAAATAATGTTACAGATTCATTCAATAATTTCTCTCTCTCTCTCTCTCTCTCTCTCTCTCTCTCTCTCTCTCTCTCTCTCTCTCTCTCTCTCTCTCGCTTTGCTGAATACATCAGCTGACATATAACAAAGTTTATGTAAATAACAAGCTTGATACATCATTCACTAATGTTTATATGTTACACATTCAATGAATAATCTCTCTCTCTCTCTCTCTCTCTCTCTCTCTCTCTCTCTCTCTCTCTCTCTCTCTCTCTCTCTCAATAAATCAATAAAGTAGAAAATATTTATGTTGGGGTCGACAGCAATAACTGTGCAGATATACCAGGCAAACGGAACGACAGATAATCTGATGATCAGAAAAAGAAGTGAAAAAATCCACACAAAATCTGATGATCAGAAAAAGAAGTGAAAAAATCTACACAAAATCTGATGATCAGAAAAAGAAGTGAAAAAATCTACACAAAATCTGATGATCAGAAAAAGAAGTGAAAAAATCCACACAAAATCTGAAGATCAGAAAAAGAAGTGAAAAATTGACACAAAATCTGATGATCACAAAAAGTAAAAAAAAAAATGACACAAAATCTGATGATCACAAAAAAGTAAAATAAGACACAAAATCTGGTCAGAAAAACTGAAAAAAGACACAAAATCTGATGATCAGAAAAAGAAGTAAAAAAAAAAAGACATAAAATCTGATGATCAGAAAAGAATTGAAAAAAAAAGATTGCTCAAATTCATTAAAAGCAGTAATGACAGACAGAAAATCTGACCAACAATAACCAGTTCATCTTACCGCAGACCAATTCATCGCTCCTGTCCTCACAATCGTAGTAGCCATCGCAGAGAAACTCAGACTCCAAACAAGTGCCGCTCATACACTGGAATTCTGAAACTACAGAACAGTTCTCAGATTATTAATATAAAAGGACATTTGTCATTTAAGAAAAGAAATTAAAATACTATCAGACAGTCCTCAGATTATTAATATCAAAGGGCATTTGTCATTTAAAAAAGAAACTTAAAGTACTATCAGATAGTTCTCAGATTATTGATACAAAAGGACATTTGTCATTTAAAAAAAGAAATTAAAATACTATCAGACAGTTTCATAAAAGGACATTTGTCATTTAATATACTAAAGACATTTGATTATTAACATAAAAGGACATTTATCAATTAAAAAAAGAAACTTAAAATACTATCAGACAGTTCTCAGATTATTAATATAAAAGGACATTTGTCATTTAAAAAAAGAAACTTTAAATACTATCAGAGCAACATTTCTCAAAATTATATGACTCAAATCTCCAGAGAACAAGTACACTGTAATTAAAAAAAAAATAAATATAATGTTAGATCAACATTTCTTAAAACTATATGAAAATCAGGTATTAAAATCTCCAAAGAACAAATACAATAACACCTAAACTTAAAGAGACACTTTGGGGATGTAGCATTTCTTGAATTGAATTGAATATAGAATTAGGCCAAGCACTGGGACCTATGAGGTCATTCAGCGCTAAAATGGAAATTGACAGTAAAGGGTTTAAAAGGTGTGGCAGGAGAAAAACCTCAAAGCAGTTGCACTATGAATCAATTGTTAGGAGAAGGTTAAGGCTAGCAAGATGGAAGAAAGAGAATATGGAAGGAGGTACAGTAAAAGGAATGAAAAGGGTCGCGGCTAGGGGCCTTAAGGAAGGGACGCTGCAAAGAACCTTTAGTAATGCCTACAGTGCACCCCATGAGGAGTCATGAAACAGAACGTTACCCTCCAACTAACCGGGGCATTTGTTTTTGGGGCAGGAGTGTTCGTCCTCGCCCCCGGGGCAGTCAAGATGGCCGTCGCACAGGACTTCCGGACCGACGCACGAACACTTTCCGCTTTCCGTCTTGCAGCCGAGGTACCCTTCCTCGCAACCACACCCTGCGGATACATGAAAGGATTAAAGGGAATGGGATACATTATTTAGGCTAAGAGCTGGGACCTACGAGGTCATCCAGCTTTGAAAGAGAAATTGTCAGTAAGAAGGTCTGAAAGGTGTAACAGGGGGTAAACCTCGCAGTTGCACTATGAGACAATTGTTAAGGGGTGATGGAAAGCCCTTTAACAATTGTCTCATTGATGGAAGAGAGAGAATTTGAACGGAGGTACAGTAAAAGCTGATCAGCCATGACTTACGAGTCAATGCTTTGCCCTCATGAATATCGAACTTTAAGTCATGCGTATATTTCTAGACGGTTTTGAATATTTGACAAATATCTATCACAGTAAAATCTGAATAGAAATAGTCACATATTTGTCCAAATAGTTTTCAAAATTAGAAAAATATTTATCACAGGAAAATTTTCAATAGAAATAGTCACACATTTTTCTAAATAGTTTTCAATATTAGGCAACTGTTTATCACAGGAAAATTTTCAATAAAAATAGTCACATATTTTTCTAAATAGTTTCCAAAATTGGACAAATATTTATCAAAGTAAAAGTTTGAATAGGAATAGTCACACATTTTTCTAAATAGTTTTAAATATTAGGCAAATATCGAGAATTAAAAGCCACATTAGTGTTAACAATATTTATGCACAGAGCTAAGAATGATGAGGACTTATGAGGGATGCGGAGTACCATCTGAAAGTCTCTCCGTATCATTTTTAGTATTCTGTAAAAGAAAACCTTGGTGCCGGCTTTGTCTGTCCGCCCTCAGATCTTAAAAATTACTGAGGCTAGAGGGCTGCAAATTGGCATCTTGATCATCCACCCTCCAGTCATGATACATACTAAATTACAGCCCTCTAGGCTCAGTAGTTTTTATTTTATTTACGGTTAAAGTTAGCCATAATCATGCTTCTGGCAACGCAACAACACAGGCCACCTCGGGCGGCTGAGTTTCATGGGCCGCGGCTCTTACAGCATTATACCGAGACCACCTAAATTAGATAGATCTGTTTTCTGTGGCCTTGATTATGCGCTGTACAGAAAACTCGGTTGTGCCGAAGAAACTTCGGCCTATTTTTCACTTGTTAACTCTGTGCATAAATATTTTTAACACTACTTTGGGTTTTAATTCTCGATATTATAGCCTCGTTACAGAGGTTCACTGTTTCATAAGGAATGTTGTCACACGAAACTGACTAAAATTCAAGTAAAATCTTTGCTAATGACAGAACTTTTTAACACAGGAAACGAGGAATAGCTGCATTTTCGTTCAGGATACTGGACTGCTATATTTTCTTAATTTTCTGAGAGTATTACTGACCGTCTAAATAAACGTAACCTTTACACTGCGATTTCGTCAGGTTTCCAATAATTCTGTCTTTTAGACATGTGAGATCTTTCCTAGATAGTGACCCCCAGAGGCTTTAACCCGATATGTATCCACCTTTGCGGAGTGTTTAGTACAGGCCCGTTGAGGATGACCTCAAAAACATCAACAAAAGACTGTAAATATCATAAAGATAATGACCTCCCAAGAAATATTAGTCGTAGATAAAGACCCCAAGTAATATTAGTCCTAGATAATGACCCCAAGAAATATTAGTCCTAGATAATGACCCCCACAAAATATTAGTCCTAGATAATGACCCCAAGAAATACTAGTCCTAGATAATGACCCCCAAGAAATATTAGTCCTAGATGATGACCCCAAAAAATATTAGTCCTAGATAATAACCCCAAGAAATATTAGTCCTAGATAATGACCCCTGCAAAATATTAGTCCTAGATAATGACCCCCAAAGAAATATTAGTCCTAAATAATGACCCCCAAAAATATTAGTCCTAGATAATGACCCCCAAAAAATATTAGTCCTAGATAATGACCCCCAAGCAATATTAGTCCCAGATAACGACCCCCGAAAACCTCTGGGGGTCACTATCTAGGAAAGATCAAAACGTATTTGACGTCTACAGTGGTCCCTGCCTTCTAACTCAATACAACTATGTCTACCAGTATTATAAACGTTCAAGGGATACAGAGATTTCACATTTTCACAAAAAAGCGGGACAGTACATAACTTAAAGGTGATCTCTCTCTCTCTCTCTCTCTCTCTCTCTCTCTCTCTCTCTCTCTCTCTCGCTTCCATTTATACTAGCCAGAACAGGATGGGGGCTCACTTCCCCTCCATTAACGTAGTGACAGACATCAGAACAATGAGACACACAGGAAAGGAGAGAAAACCCATGACAAAAAAAAAACAAAAGTGAAAAAATGCGCCGAAGTTTCTTCGGCGTAATCGAGTTTTCCGTACTGCCGCTACAGCGCATAATCAAGGCCACCGAAAATAGATCTATCTTTCGGTGGTCTCGGTATGATTCTGTATGAGCCGCGGCCCATGAAACTCTCAGCCGGCCGGGGTGGCCTGTGTTGTTACGTTGCCAGAAGCACGATTAGGTCTAACTTTAACCTTAAACAGAATAAAAACTACTGAGGTCAGAGGGCTGCAATTTGATATGTTTGATGACTGGAGGGTGGATGATCAACATACCAATTTGCAGCCCTCTAGCCTCAGTAGTTTTTAAGATCTGAGGGCGGACAGAAAAAGTGCGGACGGACAGACAAAGCCGGCACAATAGTTTTCTTTTACAGAAAACTGAAATGCGAATGAGTTCAGAAAATTCATACAAACAGACAGACAGACAGGCAAGGAGGGGCCGGTTCGATTCCCTGGCGAGGAGGAGAAATTTGCTAACCTACGCACTGTGTAAGGTACGTGGCAGTCACTCGACTGTGGTGCGTCAGAGCCAAGATTCAGAGGGCATGGGGATGGATGGATATATATATATATATATATATATATATATATATATATATATATATATATATATATATATATATATATATATATATATATATATATATATATATATATATATATATATATATATATATATATATATATATATATTTATCGCACAGGCTTAAGGGCTGAAGAGAGCGGCAATCCCTCGGAAAAAACGGCGCAACCTTTCACTTAAAGAGAATACGCTCACGGACGAGATATTCAAAAGATATTAAAGTCGCCTTTGATTCAACAATGGCTATCGGCAGCACTCGCGATCCAAAATCCCGCGGGACAGGTGCGAAACAGGTGGACGATTGTGTTAATAACAGAAATTATAAAAAAAAAAAAGAGGAACTCTTTTGTACGACAACAATGGACACAGAACCTATACATTCCGAACGGGGATCACAATCAGAGCTCAAACGTTCGGGGAAGAGGCAACGCACTGCGACCCGAAAACAATGCGCTTCGTGTTTTAATTATTTGCTTACATTTTCACCTGTTTGTTTGTTATTTTGTTCATTTTTTTTTCTTTTCTGATGGCTGAGCTCTTCTTTCTTTATTTCCTGTTGTATTCTTTAAGTTCTTTGGAATAAACGCTATGTTCTTTGGAAGGTTTAATTTCGAGTCAATGGTCCCTTTCGGTGGGGTTGTTTCATATGAGTAGGGCTCACCTTCTGAATAATAATAATAATAATAATAATAATAATAATAATAATAATAATAATAATAAATATGGCTAGGGTTCATCTCCTGAATAATAATAATAATAATAATAATAATAATAATAATAATAATAATAATAAATATGACTAGGGTTCATCTCATGAACAATAATAATAATAATAATAATAATAATAATAATAATAATAATAATAATAATAATAATAATAATAATGTACAAGGGTGCTATCCTTCTAAGTGAATTAAGTATCTCGCACAACTAGAGCACAAATATTTACACTCGTAGCCTCGCAGGCAAATGGCAAGACCATTCGTACGAGATATTTCTATACGCTTTTATTTAAGCTTGCCTTCTTGTCTGTTCGTACGTCTGTTTGTTTTTCTGGGTCGAATCTTCTCTGGGTCAAATCTTGTCCCTCAATTTTCGACCTGTTCCCTTAGTCCGATGGAGACAGTAGCCCCCGGGTTCCAGCGCGCGTGGAGCGCGCGCCAACGAGCTCGCATGTAAATGAAACTGTTCCCGATCCCAGCTCGCTGATGTTGCGTCTGGTAAAAATGTAGAACTGCCCTTGGGTGAAGAGAATGCTGACATTTCGCGAAACGGGGTCAGCCATACGATAGATATTCCGAACAGAAATTATAATTAAGAATTTATTGAACGTATTCCCCACCGTTAAATAAACAAAAACAAAAACAAAACAAAAAAACCACGCGCCTAATTAGCGAAAAGCATCTGGGGACCGGGTGAAAAGTTGCTTTTACGTATATATATCTGATAATCAGAAACGCCGGGAGGAGAATTAATTATTATGCTGATTGGGGGAAGGGGGGCCCCCACCGCCGCCCTACAGACTTCAAACAAATGAGCCAAGACGAATAAAGACACATACACATACACCCACACACACACACACACACACACACGAAAAAAGTTGAAACGCTTGTTAAGTAGGTTATATATATATGAGAGAGAGAGAGAGAGAGAGAGAGAGAGAGAGAGAGAGAGAGAGAGAGAGAGAGAGAGAGAGAGAGAGGTTGATACCAGGTACTGACCTAATTAGAAGTGATAGAATGAAGCAATTTAAGATACTGGTTTTGGGAGGGAGGGAGAGGGGAGAGGGGAGAGGGGAAGGGGGAAGGGGAAGGAGAAGGAGGAGGGGGAGGTCCTAAAACATAGCTTTCGATGCGTCTGTGCACGGATGGGGAGTAGGAAGGAAGAGAGTCGAATATAAGAAGAAAGATGGACATAAAAATTCTGAATAAATGGGGATTTCAATTCCAGGAAAGGACTGGAAATAAGTCATAAATGAATTGAACAATGAACAAAGCAAATTAACAAGAACAGGCGACAGAGCATTGTTTTTGTTTGTTTGTTTGTTTACCTCCCGCATTCACTAACCTAATACAGTAAAATTTTTTACTTTGGAGCTGATTCATAAGAAACACGACTCTTGTCCCATAGAGGTGATCCACTCTCCGATGAAAATTTAATTCAGTACAATAGAATATAGAATTTAGGCCAAAGGCCAAGCACTGGGACCTATGAGGTCATTCGGCGCTGAAACGGAAATTGACAGTAGAAGGTTTGAAAGGTGAAATTGACAGTAAAAGGTTTGAAAGGTGTAACTGACGGTAAAAGTTTGAAAGGTGAAATTGACAGTAAAAGGTTTGAAAGGTGAAATTGACAGTAAATGGTTTGAAAGGTGTAATTGACGGTAAAAGTTTGAAAGGTGAAATTGACGGTAAAAGGTTTGAAAGGTGAAACTGACAGTAAAAGGTTTGAAAGGTGTAACTGACGGTAAAAGTTTTGAAAGGTGAAATTGACAGTAAAAGGGTTGAAAGGTGAAATTGACGGTAAAAGGTTTGAAAGGTGAAACTGACAGTAAAAGGTTTGAAAGGTGTAACTGACGGTAAAAGTTTTGAAAGGTGAAATTGACAGTAAAAGGGTTGAAAGGTGAAATTGACAGTAAAAGGTTTGAAAGGTGTAACTGACGGTAAAAGTTTGAAAGGTGAAATTGACAGTTAAAAGGTTTGAAAGGTGTAACTGACGGTAAAAGTTTTGAAAGGTGAAATTGACAGTAAAAGGGTTGAAAGGTGAAATTGACAGTAAAAGGTTTGAAAGGTGAAACTGACAGTAAAAGGTTTGAAAGGTGTAACTGACGGTAAAAGTTTGAAAGGTGAAATTGACAGTTAAAAGGTTTGAAAGGTGAAATTGATAGTAAAAGGTTTAAAAGGTGAAATTGACGGTAAAAGGTTTGAAAGGTGTTAACAGGAGAAAAACCTCAAAGCAATTGTACCACTATGAATCAATTGTTAGGAGAGGGTTACGGAAAGTAAGATGGAAGAAAGAGAATATGAAAGGAGGTACAGTCAAAGGAACGAAAGGGGTCGCAGCTGGCCATAGAAGGGACGCTGCAAAGAACCTCAAGCAATGCCTACCTACAGTGCACCGCGTGAGGTGCACTGACGGCACTAACCCCTACGGAGGAGTAAAGTTTTCAAACAATAAGAAGGTAGAACGATAGACAAATAGACAGATAGATAGATAGATAGATAGACAGAAAGATAGATGAACATATAGATGAAAAGAATATCTTTTAAAGTAAGATGACAGAACGATATACAGAAAGATCGAAAGATAGACAGACATATAGATGACAAGACTATCTTAAAGGTAAGATGACAGAAGGATATACAGAAAGATAGAAAGATAGAAAAGAATACCTTTAAAGTAAGATGGCAGAACGACAGACAGATAGATAGATAGAAAGATAGACAGAATTACAGACAGCAAAGAATATCTCCAAGGAGAGAAACGAGCTCTAAAAAGAACCCCCACCCCCCACCCCCACCCACAACATCCAGAAGAGCAGAGAGCTCGCTCTCCGAAGGCTTCTTCACACTCACTCAAAAAAAAAAAAAGCGCCTCCCTGCAAAACCGTGACACACCGAACTCGCCCGGACGCTCGTGACATCCCCTTTAAGGGAACGCAACCCTTTTCCTTGGGATCTAATGATTCAAAATAATGCAAATCTACCCGCCGGTCTGTTTCCTGACGAAAGATACACGTTACGGATACGCGCGCACACACAGATACACAAAGATGCATATGCATACACTGGAAGGTACATTTGTCGGTCGCGCTTGTGCGAAGGAATGAATGAGCATTCGGGTATGTACGTACGTGTGCATTTATATAAATGAGGAAAAAGGACTGCATAAAAGACGCTTCCTTCCTTAAGTTGCATTCCACCATCTCTCTCTCTCTCTCTCTCT